>NC_092631.1:81816066-82116066 GCF_039555335.1 Amphiura filiformis
TTGGCAAAGGTGAGGGCTTTTGTACTCCGAATTTGTAAATCTATAAATGAAACTTTGAAGGTGTTGATATACAATAAGTTTAACAAACGAAAACAAAAACACGTTACTGTTTCAAGCCATTCCCGTAAAAAGTGGCGCAGTAAGGTAAAGGTAAAGGTAAAGGTAAAGGAGACGATCCTGTATAAACAGTGATCGGAGTGCCCATCTCTCTTTCATTGGCGATTGGGCCAGACTCCTCAGTAAAGTAACATGCGAATATAAACAGTGGTGCTGAGCAAGACACTACTATGGAACTCGCTCGCTTTGAATGGGTGCATGGTGTACATATTATGCAAGAGGATATTGCTTTTCTTGACTTTTTGTAGTGTATTTGTTTTTGCAATATGTGACTCCTCGCCACAACTGAGCCCGGATGTCGCCAGTGCCACTATTGAGATATGCTCCATCGAACTTAACAATAAACAATAGGAAAGAAAGGATTTATTGACTGTTTTATTGATTTTCACTACTTAAATGTCAAGTACTATAGACATGATATACATCATTTTAAAGCTAATTTCAAGCAGAATATTTTGGTTGAATATCTCAAAAATGATGATTGGCGACATCCGGGCTCAGTTGTGGCGAGGAGTCACATATGTGCTGGATATTATAAGCATACACGTCACGAGATTTGAATTCCAAAATAAATTATTTATTTAAAAGCGCTCTACATGTAGAATGGTTTGCTTAATACTGTTCATTCAACATCTCATAGCAGTATTGTTAACAGTATACCATCTTCAAAATGCTCAGTTTAATGCATTTTGTTTTTATAAGCATATACACGCAGAGGTGAATCTATTCAACTAGAAGTATATGAAATCCATAATTTGTCGTGAATTATACACACTACATCATTTTAAATTAACATATTCTTGAACTTGAATTTAAATATCAAAGATTTTTACAAGTCTGCTATAACACAACGTTAAAAACTTTTCAACATAAGTTTGTAAATTGTGAACACACAGACTAATATAAATATGCAGTAAAATGTACAGGATATTAAACAAATGTATTCCTCTTTATACTTCAGTTTATCTCTGGTCAGTCTAAACACAAGACTACGTGATTGCACATACCTTTCATTAGCAATCGCCAATGTTACGATTAACTCATTACTTAAGTTGAGCATGTCTTCGGACCGCGTCTTTATTATCAGTTACGTGCTACCAATTTATTTCTCCTAATACTTTAACAAATGAGGAAGGCATTCAACTACTAGAAAAGATTCAGTATTCTAAATGAATTGCTTCGGGCGACATACGTTAATTCAGATTCACAATGCGCAGAAGTTTGTAAAAACACTTTCTAGACCAAAGGAAATGAACTTCTCTCTTGCAAGGCAATGTTAAACAATATGACCAGCCAGATTGGAATAAAGGAATTCTTTCAGTCATGGTCAAACGATAATTTACAGTATGAACAAAGTGACGTGCGTTGCGACAAGATAGTTAATGCATTTATATTATAACCCAATAACTTGCAAACCCTTTCCAGTCAGATCAACTTTAGCAACATTTATATTCGTTACGGAATTAAAGAATCTTGCAGTTAATTTTAGTACTGCCTATTGTCTTGCAGATTGACAGGTACATTTATATTCTGTTAGCTGAATATGGTAGATATTTTTGTTCACAAATTTCACAATTTTTTTTACACATATTATCTTTAGAGACAGATCTTTTAGGGACACTGTTTAAAAATAATGAGTATCGATATAAACAATAAGTGGTAATTTAAATACGACATGGATCCAACGCTAATACTTTATTTATTTTCGTTCAATCATAGATAACATTAATACCAGAAACAATGTTCAAAAATATAGGGTACTTTTGTAAATGCATTCGTAATGGAGCAAACACGACATATATCCCTAAGTAATGTGGAACCAAATTATTTGTCAACCAATATCAGAAGAATAATCAGGAAATGTGAACAAGTATCAAAGCGACTGAAATACCGCCTCCGTCTGGAGTTGAATAAATCCTCGAGCACTAAAGGACATTGCGACATATGACTTATTATAAACCATAGAAAAGGCTTACTTGGCTCAAATGGTTATGGAAACGGTAAAATTATTTCCAAGAAGCGTTTGGAATAATGAATTGTTTTGGCTCCAACTAATATAATCATTCTTTCTTTTTAAATATTCTATGCAAGAGGAGCTGGAGATAATATTTACAATGATCCACGCTTTATACATAATGGTCATGCAACAAGCATTGCATTTATAATTTAGATTTCTAATTCATTAGGGCCTCGACTCCAAATCACACAAACCTACTGGTGGAGTTTTCAAGAAAGAAGAGACACAATTATTATAATGTATTATAATTATTTAGCATGTAAAGTTCATAGTAGGGAAAAAGTTACTGGAAAAGTTATTGGACACGAACTACTTCCTTACATGTAAAACTTAATAAACAAACATATTATTCAATCATTGCTTTGACGCCATATAGATACTGCACAATTTAAGTACAGAGTTTATCAATTCATTATTATGTGCCAAAAGATCAAAAAGTTTGTTAAACGAATTATTTCATTTGGAATATTCCCGGAATATGTCATATTATATACAAATATTTTTCTATCGACTGAAAATGATGTAAATAAGACAATACCCGGAAGACAAGTTTGTATGTCTGTTAAAAACAGACGCTTTATATCTCCGTAAACCGAGTTAAGGGGGTACTACACCCCTGTCCAATTTTGTGCCTATTTTTGCATTTTTCTCAAAAATTATAGCACATTGGTGACAAGTAAGATATGTATATTATAGGGGCAAGGACTACAACTACTGTACTGAAAATTCAGCAACTCAAAGCAAGTAGTTATTGATTTATTGATCAAATATTGGTTTTCCCTCATTTTTGACTGTAACTCCACAACTGTTGTCTGTGCTGAAATAAAATTTCCAGTGCAGTAGTTGTAGTCCTTGCCCTATAATATACATATCTTACTTGTCCTTAATGCGCTATAATTTTTGAGAAAAATGCAAAAATGGGCACAAAATTGGGCAGGGGTGTAGTACCCCCTTAAATACTATACATTTATCAAGTGCGCCAAATTTCTTGTTCTTTAACTGTAGAACCAATGTTCACCTCAGGCAGCAAAATGCTATCACATGCATGATATTTTGTCAGTTAGCATTGACTCAGTTGCATCAGTCTGATTCCATCGGTTATCTCGCTTTAGGATAGACAGTTAGAAGCAATGATTTCATGAGTACATTGGATTAGTATTCTGAAACTAAATTGAATTCCAGGAGAATATTACACTGTATTTTCATATATACACTCTTAGATAGCGAGAACCAATCAGAGCAAACTACATGTATATGAAAATGTTTGAATACAAAAATGATGCTCTTATAAATGCATCTGCGCACAGTTTCCGCCTCGACACACCCGAGCACTCAGATATTTCCAAGCATAGTGAGTCTCTACGCAGTCTGTGTTTATACTACACGGTTGAGTGCATAGCAGCCTAAGATATGTGTGAGATCTAGTGAAAAATATGCATATGTTATTGGTTTTTGTCAAAACCTCAAAATTTGAGGTTTCCCTTCATCCAATCTGACATTTTTTATATCGAACGAAAGCTAACAACCTATCAACAGATAACGCAATTCAGATAACGCAATGTAGGTTTTAAAAGTCAAAACCTCAAGTGTTCCTTACAATATTTTTCAAATGTTATGAAAGAAGACACTTATATTTTCCATATTCTAGCTTCATTTCAATGATCAATTGCCAATTCTCTTTAAAAACAAATTGCACAAATCGTGTATTTTTTTTCTCGTGTATGAAAAAGGTTAATAAATGCGTACGGTATTACTTGTTGCTCGAGAAATCGTGCAGAATCATGCACTTGCACCGAGCTGTTGATGCGTGTAAAGCACTCCACCTTCGGGGCTCTTGCATTAGTCGCATCAACATCTCAGAACGCGTGCATTATTTTGTACAATTTCACTCCCAACAACCACTCCAAGACACTGGTGTGTGCTTTCCACCTCTGCAACCGTGAAGCCAAACGTCAACAGAAGGTGGCCTGGTCTTGAACCACACTAGAGCACTGTGAAACACCCGTATATCTGAGATTTACTCTTGACCGCACACTTTCATACAAGACCCACATTAAGAAGATAAGGAGCAAAGGTTGTTCACGAAACATTATTTTGAACAAGCTCACTGGATCGAGATGGGGAGCTCGACCAGACACTCTCAGATCAACAGCCTTGGCCTTATGCTACTCTAGTGCTGAATATGCCTGCATAGTGTGGGGAAGATCAACTCATGCCAAGAAGGTGGACCTCAACTCATGCTGCCGACTTATCACTGGATGCATCCGATCAACACCAACGGAGAGTCTCTACACCTTAGCTGCTATAGCCCCTCCAGACGTTCGTCGAGAAGTGACCAGCATGCAAGAGCACCCCATGTTCTACCTGACTGCTGCACCCAAATGCCTTAGATCCAGAGTAAGCTTGCTACAAATGTCATCCTCTAAGGTAGGGGCGTAGCCAGCTTTGTTGGTCGGGGGAAGGGGGGGGGGGCAAAAAAAATTTCGGGGGCACAGACGAAAAAATACAGTTGCATCATACAATACATAAAGACTGTATGTCTTCGAGCTTTCCATAAAAGGCTTTATTCGGGACGGTGTATTTGGTATTTTACACTTTTTTCGACCATGATCAGGATGTGAAGGGCTTTATCTTAACAAATTTTGTATTTTACACTATTTTTACTCTTAATTTTGGTAGAAAATGGCTCGTTGCCCCTTTTCCTTTCCTTTGCTCTCCTGATTTTCTCTTTTATTTTTTGTCAGAGGGGCACCTTTTTCTTTCATTTTTTGTCAGGGGGCACTGCACTAACACCCTACCCCCCCTTGGCTACGCTACTGCTCTAGGGACAGTCTCCAAGGAAGAAGAAAGACTCGCCCTGTGGAAAGAGAGATCTCCCACTTCACCTAGGTATTGGACTGCAACCCAGTGAGCAGCTACCACCAGGAGCTGATCCCACGTGGCCTGAGTGGCGGTGTCTCAACAGACTAGTCGGAAGGCTAGTCAATCAGGGGTCGGAAGGTGCAAAGTCTCTTTGCAGAAATGGGGCTACCTACCAGGAGGACAAAATACTATCTGTGAGTGTTGAACTGTTCCACAGACTATGGAACACATGCTGGTCTGTCCACAGATGGGGCAACACTGCACACATGAGGACCTATCTGAATTCAACGATTCTGATCGTCACTGCGTCAGCTATTGGCTCGGGCGCATTTGACCCTTCACTTGGACACGCTAAGAAGAAGATTAACCTATAAATAATATATGTTTGTTCGACTCTGCATTAAGTAATATTTCTAGGATACTAGGAGTTTGTCTTTTAAGAGTTGCACAATAAGTAGTTAAAAGGATCACGATGAATTATCTAAATCTGGCAGCTGCGTGAACTCGTGATTAAGTCTGGAAAATATTAAACAATAAAACGTGTTTGAATCCATGGTTTTTCTAGGGTGACCGCGGTCCATCGGTGGTTGGCACCTGAATACATTCCTAATGATGAATAAAATGCACTTGATCTAGCACGCATCGTGTGTGCCCTTCGACTGGTAAGGCCTAACACTTGAACTGAAAACATGTGCACAGCTATCTAGAGTGCGAAATTCCGTACTAATACAACTTGATTTATCCGTTGGTAAATAAAGCAAAAGAATGTGTTAAAGCCTTAATATACGATTTCCGTCAAATTTAAATTTTGTTATTCTTTATTCAAAATGTTGAAATGATATTAGTAATAACTGCCGGGAAGGGTTGCTGTCCATTTTAAGTCGAAATAACATGGTGAAGTAAAAGAAACCCCACTTGTTATTTTGGCCATTTTAACATGCAGTTCTATGGGAGGACATATTATCATGATTTTTAAATTATGATAATATGTCGAACTTTGCTCTGTTGACTTACAAAGACAATTAATTTGGCCGATTCCATTTAGGTGCAAGTTGGGACATGTGTAAACATTACAAATATGCAAAAAAATCAGGTTTGAAAAAAATTAACCAATTTCATATAATAAGATCGTACAATATGGCTTTAAAATAGAACCTTGGGATAATAAAAAAAAAAGATAAATAAAGGCATCTATATGGCACGTATTGCGACCTATTTCTGAAACAACCCTAAGATTATTTCACCTGGGTGTAAGCTTGTGCTATCCGGATAAACGATACTACTCTCATACTGGTGTTGACCGATGTAACATTAAGGCCGATGCACTGAGCGGTTTCGATGATGTTTGCACTGGATACTGTTTCGTATTGGTCTGGTATACTTGCCAAGTTAAGCAGATGACTGTTGCTTACTTTGAGAAACCAGATACATTTACAGTAAGCCTGGCACATAGTTGTATCCGTTAATCATCAGATGGATTTTCAGGTGGATTTGAAAGGTATATTCAAGTAAGACAACAACAGTTCCTTCGGTATTATATGACGGGAATTCGGGAATAATCCCTGTAACATGATGAATACGTATCATCTGTAATAAAATTATTGATAAAAGCTCGGTTTATCTCCTGTGAAATAGAAATAAAAATGCAAAGGAGTCTGTATATTACTTGATCCTTTCCCTCGAGTATAAAGAAAGACAATTCTTAAACACTGGAGAACGTTCCTGCAATCGTATTTGTTCTTACCCGTGTGATATGACACGATATCACACGGGTCAGCGCGTGTGCATCGACGCGATACGCAAACTCGCTATTTGAACCAATCGGAGGCGCATAGCAACAACGGGACTGATCGATTTTAAGCCGTAGGTAATACCTTGTAAAATGTAGGATTTATGTTGATTATATACTCAGGATGTTTTTATTTGAATTGAAGTGTTTTTTAAAAGAATGAGTATAAATCTATTGTTTTTATTCGTTGTCGTACATCTATCGTATCATATAACACGGGCGACATCATTATTTTTGGCGTAAAACAACGCCCGTGTTATATGAGGCGATAGATGCACTCCAGCGGCTAAAAACAACACATTTATTCTCTAAATATTATTTCCTCGGCCTACTGCTGGAAAAGGGTAAAATGCGAACAAACAGTTATAACTATTAAAAAATTATTTCCAATCAATAAAAACTTCATAGTTTTCCTTTTTGTTCATTATTAAATATAAGTTGGTTGCTTAATATTAAACAATATGGTGGTTTCATCAAGTCAGTAGAGAAACGGAAACAGTTTTATTATTGTAAAGTAATATTGCTGGTGAAACCAAACTTTTTGTATTTTATGAGTTACCTCAGCAGGGAAAGTAATGTCGAATTAATCTCCTTTAAAAGAAATTAACTACGCTTGTAATCATAATAATATCGCTATATAAGCCTCTGTTTCTGCCATTGCATGTTATTTTTCTGATTTATTACTTTTAGATATTTCTTCTTCTATGTCTGCTTACGTACGGTCACTGAGCAATATAGCTTTAGATATTATTAACTACTGTACATTTGATCAAAATAAGATTGATTTGTTGTTATCCTTCGACAAACCTCTGCACAATCACCTCCACAAATTGTTTCACCCGAATAACTACTTTTGGACCATTCTTTGCTGGCTCTTTGTTTGTGTTCTTTAAATGACTTTTATTTTTACTAAATTATATTAACAACTCAGCTCACTTGTTTCTCTCTCCTTGCCTTTTTTTTTATTTAGGAGAGAACTAGGAGACGCATACTTATGAGTCATTATATTCAATTCCGCAATTGGCAAGAGTTTGTAAAAACACTTTGGCGTCATATTGATTTATCTTGGTCAAGAAAGAACTCTCCCTTGCAAACAAAGTTAACAATGCTAAAAATATGATCAGATACTAAAGAGAGATTCAAAAAAGGAAAATACGAGTAACAGTGTTATTGCCTATATCCATTTTGATTATCGCATCTAAAATATATAGCCAACGATATAGGAGACATTTTGGAAAAATTTGTGACTGGTTGAAAAATCTGTGTTGGATCACATCTTTTTCACGGATTTTTCAACCGATCACAGATTTTTGTCTGCTAGTGATATAAAAAACACTATGTAAGCAAATCGAACTTTCTAAATAATCATGCATCTAAGTGAGCTCTTTGGCTCTTCATAAGGTACTGAGCAAGATATTAATACAGAAACTTCTGAGTTTCAACGCGGTTATAGGCTATGCAAGAGGATATTGCTTTTTTTCGACTCTCCGTGGTACATTATATTCACAAAATTAATATGGGGTGGATATATAGGCCTACCCAACAAGATTTACATTTCAAAAAATCAATTAAGTTTATTTAAGAGCGCTCTGGGATATGTTCCTTAATATGTTTTATCCACAATCAAATAGCAGGATTCTTTTAAACATAAACCGTATACAAATTGCTCAGTTAAATCTACTTTGTAGTTATATAGATAGGAATTATATAGAAGTTAATCTATTCAGCCAGAGGTATATCGCAGTAAAAATGTGTGGTAAAATGTATTATACTACATCATTTTAATACTACACTAAGACTGTTAGAATTATGTTGTGCTTAGGTAAGGTAAGAACAAGAATCATAGTAAAATCATTCTAGTAATTCTGAGTGGCTATGTTCTAACACAAAATGATAAACTTTCAAGTTGGGATATTATAACTGTCCTTCATACACACAGTTAATACTTGGTCAGTCTAACAGAAGACCACCTGACTTCACATACCTTTCATTAGCAGTCTTCAATGTTGAGTATGGATTTAGTTACGTGTTACCAATTTATACTTATATCATAACAAACGAGGGATAGAAGGCATTCAACTACTAGAAAGGATCTCAGTATTGTGGTAAAATTGGTTCAGGCAACGTATTTAAGTTCAATTCCACAACACTTTGGCGTCATCTTGATTAAAGGCCTATTCAGTGTTTTGCTCATCCAGACTATCGTACAAATCATCAACATTCAGATTTTGATACCTTTGTTATTGTCAAAGATGTACTAACATAGTCTGCTAGTGGTTCACCGAAAGCCGTGTATTTAAGATAAAACAAAGCATTTACATGAATCTGTAATTTATATACTGACAGTATTATAAATTATCTACATGTATTTGAATGGGACTTTAATCGTGACCAATAAAAAACAAATTCCGTTCTAAATGAGAGTTACGATAAAACAATGCCAACTTCGACTCATATCAAGAAACATTTGGAATCCTCTTAATTTTGATCAAACTATACCAGCAAACTCAAAACTGTAAAAACTGTATAAACGTGTGATCAAACATTTTTAGAGCTAATGCGACCATCATCACGGGCATTTAGTGTATATAATTCACCAATAACCAAATCACTTCCAGTCAGACGATCAAGTATAGCACTATTTTCGATTCGTTGGAAGAATTCAGTAATGTCGTATGTCACTTAACAAACTCCTGCTCAACCTCACAAGTACAGTCACTGACAAAAGTTTCGAATATTTTTTTGCATAGTCCTGTCTTAAATTGCAGATTACTTACCATCAATGACCCGTCAGCCATGTAAAATGGATCACGGGTGAATGTCACCCAATACGTAATGTAGGACAATGGCTTCGTATGCCTGAACCATCGGGCATCCTTTTTGCAGTTGTTTTAACGATATGATCCATATGGTCTATACGATATTTCTGATCACGGGGCGCGAGTTGAGCGCAGATTAATATGTAATCGCGTTTACAAACAGAAGGCTATTGGTGCCGCTTTAGCAATTACATAATGTGCATTTTCTAAAATTTTAAAGAGACTTCGAGAGACCGGAATTACTATACTAAGACCAAGGTCAGGTCGGCCCCGGAAGACCGATCTCTCCGGAGACGTTGCAGCAATGGCCGCTTGAAGCCTGCATCTCGGCTACGAACAGAATGGCTTAGGTCTGTAAACGCGCCTGTTACCAGGGAACCTGTGAATAATAGACTGGTTAGTGCAGGTTTTCGGGCAATACGACCAATAAGAAATCCGATACTTCTGCAAAGGCATCGGCATGCGTTCTTGTTTTGGTCACGGGGACATACGAATTTCACAGTTAGCCATTGCCGTAATGTGATCTTCAGTGACGAGGTTCCTCAGCTACAGACAAGATGACCGATTCAAGGTCCGAAGACAGGATGGTCAAGCCCTGCTTGAGGATTTATCCTGCCCAGAGTCCAGGGAGATGATGGTGGAATCACAGTATGGGGAGCATTTTAGAGTATGTCGAAATCGAACCTTGACATGCTTGAAGGACACATGAACAAGGACCAATACCTGTAAGAAGAGACTTCAGAAACAATTTCGTGATCCAAGATTACAAAACCATGGCGCACAGAGCCCTATGCATGAGGGAATGAGAATGTATAACACCTGGACTGGTCGGCTTTGAGCCCGAATATGAACCCTATAGAGAATTTACGGGCAGAAGTATCCCGCAGGTTAGGTAACATGGACAACCAATAATCACGTCGTGTACATGACCTTGAGCTGTAAAGGGTGGACGCACCAAATGAAGAGCTTTGTTGCAAAACCCCTTACATGGATGTAAGAGGTTTTGCAACAAAGCTCGTCAAATATTGAGTTGTGTCTTCTCTAAACATGTCAAGTTTTTGTTTAAACGATAAAGTTTGCTGGTGTTTTAATCTCATCTTGTGATACAAAGAGACCGCCAAAAGGTGTTGCAATTGTGTGATCATTCCATTGTAATGCGCTTCCTCAGGTAATTCGTTGTTTAATTGACAAACTGTGTGATGTTAACATCAAAGGACATTTTGTATCTTTCAATTAAATGTAACTGAGCACAACTGAGAACAATAAACATGTTCCTATGATCATACTTATTATATGAGGTATTAAAAACTGCATTTGATACAAAAATAAAACTATCCCAAACTTTTGTCCATGACTGTAGTTACAATATATAATACGATATTCTGCAATGTGGTGAGATATATTCTCCCTGTGTTAAGGTCACTGTGCCATCTCACAAACAAATACATTAACTAAAATTGCTATAACTTTTTAATTATTTATGCAGGTTATATAAAAGTGAAATTATTCAGTTAATCTAAAACACAAATTTGGTGTTGTAATAATACAAATTTTGGAGTAAATTTCAACCAACAAAAAAATATTTGGCTTAAATTTTTTAGCACGCTATAAAAAAGAGGTTTGTGGAAAAATAATCACATAAATGAGATTGGTTAACGTAACATATCGTTTCTCAGATGCATTGGTCTTATCGGTTGACTTAAATATCGGGTGTCCCAAAAAAAGGTTACATGTAGATTTTTTGAAAATAATATAAGTTAATGTTAACAAATTTAACTATCCTTTTAATGACATAATCCATGTACCCTCTACTAGTACCCCTGTGAATGTCAAGTTCACAATCTACGTACTTAGCCCGCATTCCAGGCATTCCTGACCAAGCTCTTTACGTGACATAATGCAACACGAGGTTCATTACACCACAGCCACCGTGTATTTGGCGGGCAGATGCAGTGTTATTTTTGCTTTATTCTGATAAACAAAGAATAAAACTTGTTCAGTTTTATTTCAAGAGTTCAGTCAGTGATGTAAAAAAAAACAGCAGCGATTTCAAGTCAACAAAATCCAAGCAAGGCCTAAATGCAAAAGTTTGTTATTCATTTCACTATGTTGATGACTGGAGATACAGCGAGCAGAACTGCTTTTTAAAAAAACGTGTTCTTCTCTAATGACCATCTTCCTTACCACCAAGAGTTAAAAAGCTCAAAAACTGATTTATTTTCAGTGTGCAATATTTAATATTTCAATATGTTTCTTTTGTGCAACAATGAAAGATAAGAGAAACTTAAAATATAATAAAGAAAAGATCTCAAACAAAGGTGTGCTTATGTTCAACTTTTGTTGTGCGATATTTTGAAGGTTAGCCACTCTACTCTACGTTTATATGTATCTATGAGTTTGTAAGTTTTATCAATAACTTTTAAGTTATGCGCCCTCCCGAAACAATATGTATTAAAGCCGAACACATATAATTATTGCTAGTACAAGAGGTTAGGCAAATTCCTTTAAAATACTTCAACTCTGAAGTCACATGTTGAATATCCGAGGCGTATTGTAGGTATAGGTAAACCGTATGTTCAACTTGGGAATGCCTTTAGCGGTCAAGTCGTATTTATCCTACTTGAAAAGACCAATGTCAAATGTTATGCAACGTTTTACTTTTTTATATTCAAAGCATACTTTACTTGAAAGCATTGAGTGCCGAGTTTTGTGTTTAAAAGATATTTTGTTAAACACTTCACAATTCCGAGTCCCGGGTGTGTAGGAAGTTATACAAGTTCTATCAGTAAAAGTCAATGGGAGTTATTGATGAAGTTTTGAAGAGTCGGACTCTGGTATTCTGTCCGGAATGTGTTCACACACATAAGTAAGTTGTAAGTATATTTTAAGTACATTTAGCATTTCTCTTCAGAAGTATGATTTGGAGATGGGAAAAAGTTAACGGTCATTGGTTTCCTTAATGGCTTTGGAAATTTCTTGGAAATAAAAACAAGTATTAATTCAATAACATCACACTGCAGCTGTAGCAAATAACAATGCGGCAGAAAATATTTTCTTAAAATGTGAATATAAAAGAAAATGAGTAAGTTACGGTAAATAGACTTTTCTTCATTTCGAGAATATCTTGTAATATTTATGCTTAACAATTGAGTAATATTAACAAAATAAGCCAATGGCCCCCTTCAGCTACCTAACATTTTAACATCTTGATATTGCAATGGCTGTTGAGTGTTTTGATTTCTTGGAAATAAAAACAAGTATTGTTTCAATAACACTATCACATTACTGCAGCTGTAGCAGATAATAATAAGGCGAAAATATTTTCTTAAAAGTGAAAATAAAAAGCGATGTAATAGATTAAAGTAAAACAAAAACAAAAAATGAGAACATCTTCTGATACATTGCATTCATACTTAACAAATGAGTGGTACGTGCCATATACAGACTATGCCAATGGCCCCCTTCAGTTGCTTAAAATATGAACATGTTGATATTGCAATGAGCGGTGAGTGTTTTGATTTCTTGATACGGCGGAAGCAAATAGTTGCAAAAACTACTATTCCATTAGGAATCCATCTATTGTACTTGCTGGATTTTTGTCATTGTCACCGTATTTGTAAGTAGGTTTTCTATCCTTTAAATATAATATTATATATCGTTATGAATTCGGCAGAGTGACGAATCGAGCATTTTGAGCAAATTGAGTTACTGTATGTTTGTGATTATGTTTCAGGCGATTTTTCATTTCAACCAAAAATTAATGATAAATCTTACTTCCCGACGTAGATATTGAAATTGTGATTTGGACGAATCGCGCCTAAGTGCGATTAATGAATTTGACCAAAAGACGAATACTTAGCTGTACAAATCATGTTGATAAATTGTATAGTATAGCTGAAAACTCCGAATCTTCTATATTATATGTCATATACTGTTATTTTTGATACCAATGGATAGCTATAGG
Source organism: Amphiura filiformis (assembly GCF_039555335.1). Classification (NCBI taxonomy): domain Eukaryota; kingdom Metazoa; phylum Echinodermata; class Ophiuroidea; order Amphilepidida; family Amphiuridae; genus Amphiura; species Amphiura filiformis. The sequence goes on from NC_092631.1 coordinate 81,829,635, forward strand.
TATCTTCTACCCAGTGATGCCAAAATAAGTACACACTTTCCCCACACGATATCGCTATGGCGTAATTATGTCAGAGCGCCGTCGCAAAATTGGGAAATTTATACACAAAATATAGGCCAATATTGTTATATTTACTCTAAAATCCTTGATTTCAACCGGAGTTTTCACTAAATATTACGGGGATGACTAATTATAACTGATATACCAAGTTTAGAATCAATAGCCTTAGGACAACCAGCAATTTTTACATAAAATCCCCAAATCAAGGATGGGTGCTATAGTTTACACGTAGTTGAATGCGGATTCGTCCCCGTATGTAACTCTTTTTACAGCGGTTGACACTTTTTGGATTTAGCATAAAGCCGAATAGCTGTAAATACCTGTTTTGAAGGATATATCGATTGTTTCAGAACATGCAAGTATTGCAAATAATTAGTGCACATTCACTTCTATAATATACATTTCAAATGAGTGCTCACGAATGTTCTCATATTTTAGAAGGGCCGATGGAACGGTACCAATATTTTCAAACGCCGTTTACTCAGAACAGCGATTTTGCGGATTCGTCACTCTGCCGTATTCATAACGAATCGAGTATATATATATATATATATATATTTCGAGTAAATCTCGAGTATAAAGGAGATAATCAAAATTCTACATTTAATAGATTAATTAACAACACATGCATTATGTTTACGTGCCCCTTCTCAAATGGACTCTAGATTGAATATTTTGATCTGCAAAAATGTACATAGTGGTAGTTGGATACTGTATTGTCTTGTGCTTTCCCGTGTCAAAAACTAATTCCAAATTTTAGAACACTGATTTGATAAGTTTGGTAAGTGTTTAAAATCTGTGTGGAAAAAATGACAAGCATTGTTTCATTAAAAGTATACACAAACTGTTGCAAATAAAACAAAATTATAGAAAAGAGCAAAGACTAAACTAAACAACTACCAACTATCGCTGATAAGCATATCTGCCTATACACGAATTGCTCGGATAAGAACGAAATTGATGGTAGTTGGTTAAGCCTTTTAATTTTTTCCTTTTAATTAACATATGTCTGTGTTACAAATACAGCTATGTATTTTTGTTATTGTATTTGCTGCATGATTTATTATTGTTGCTGTATCTGTACAATATTATTAAGCATGCAACATTATCAATTGACAGTTTATCATCAGTATATCTGTATATTGCAACGTGCCTGCACTCAAATGGACTTTTAATTCTTTGTCACAAGTAATATATAGATTGAATGTGCTTAAATGCAAAACAGCGTATAATAGCAATTGAATATTCATCATATCAATGCTTTGTTTGCTTACGCATGTCAACATATTAAACATGTCTTCAAGCACTTATTTGTAATTTGTATGTATCTTTCAAGTGCATATCGTTATGAACACGGCAGAGTGCCGAATACGCAAAGTTGCTGTTCTGAGAAAACGGCGTTTGAAAATTTTGGTACCATTTCATTGGTCCTTCTAAAAATTTAGAACATTTGTGAGCACTCATTTGAAATGTATGTTACAGAAGTGAATGTACAAGATTTATTTGCAATACTCGCATGTTTTGAAACAATCGATATATGTCCTCAAAATGCGTTTTAACAGCTATTCGGCTTTATGCTGTATCCAAAATGTCTCTATCACCGTATTCAGGGTCGAATACGAATTCAGCTACGTATAAACCATAGCAGGAATCCTTGATTTGAGGCTTTTATGTAGAAATTACTGGTTGCCCTAAGGCTATATGACTATGTCGAATTAACATGGTATATAAGTTATAAATAGTCAACCCTGTAATATTTAGCAAAACTCGAGGATTTTAAAGCAGAAATAATAATATTAGCGTACTATATATTGTGCGTATGATTTTCTGGGATTTTCTAATTTCACGGGGCGCACTCACGTTATTAAGCCATAGCGATATCATGTGGGGAATTTTTATACTTCTTTTGGTATCACTGGATAGAAGATATCTACAGTTATACGTTGGTATCAAATATATTAGTATAGGACATTTAATATTCGGGGTTTCCAGCTATACAATACTATAGATCCATCTGATTTGTACATTTACGAATACGATTCGTCTCTTTGCGCGAATCGTCCAAATCAAGATTTCAATATTTACGTCGGAAAGTAAGCTTTATCATTAATTTTTGGGGGAAATAAAATATTTCAATATCTACGTCGGAAATTAAGATTTGTTATTAATTTTTGGTGGAAATAAAAGATAACCTGAAACATAATCATAAGCATACAGAAACTCGATTTGCTTAAAAGTATCGATTCGTCACTCTGCCGAATTCATAACGATAATATAACATAGGCCTATTTATCTTAGAAACACTTGTTTGTACTATAATAAAAAGTAATAAAAAGTAATAAATCTCTTCTAATATTAGGATTTCATTGCATTTGAAAGTGGTATTGACAGCAAACAATCGATAATTATAGGTTTCAGGCAGATAACAGTTGTATTAATAAAATTAAATGTGAATGCCTGTTCTAAGTATAAATGCTTACATCACAGACATAATTGGAAGATAGAACATTCACTTTTGGCCTCACAAATAAGGACATTGCATGTTCCGCTTATATACTTGGGCACCACACATGTCTTGGTAAGTTGAGTAGCATATCAATGTCGATTTAGTAAGTCCGGATGTTCCGTAAAGGAAGTACAGTATTGTTTTCAAATTCATGCACCACAAGACGTGAACTAAGTTTGATGCTTTAATTTAATTTTAAACTGACAGAATATGGAATATCACATGTACACAATTACATGTACATTGTAGTTCCGTTTGTTTTGTATTCTGAAACGGAATTGAATTCCAGAATAGGATCACATTGGAAATGGTTATATGTGACCCGGCAGCACAAATGAGCCGTAAATTCCCTAAATTGTATTCTGAGTTACGGTGTAAAATGTGTACGAAGGTCGTATTCATCGGTAACTTAAGCTGGCCCGACATCGATCTCATTTTGATAGTGAAAAACTAATCAATTATCCTATTGTTGAAGTGGATAATAAGCTTCTACCTGAGATGGCTATAGAACTTTTAATAGCTCTGGTCTTTGTTTGCTTTTTGCTAAATCCTGTTCAAGTGGTGGGTTACCAGACATTGTATTTTGTATAGGTATGCATAACCAACAATTAACAATGAGAGAACTTTCTTAAACCTCGTTGACTTGGGGATGATTTGAAATGACCGCCAATTATGACTGTTTGATATTTATTGCCAGCAATGTGGAAAAACAGACACATGTAGAAACGAAAAAGCTATAATTTTGTTGAAGGAGCAAAGTTTAACAAACCATAACCCCGCTTCTGGATATCGTTTGAAGTCGAATGATATACCATTTTAAAGTTTATGATGTTTATTTTTTAAACACGTAATAAAACAAAATTGACCGGGGGAGGAATTTTCGGCTCATTCGCCGTGAACGGTCACATACTATCTGTTATTTCGGCGCATTGGTAAATAATATTGCTAGCATGACTGTAAATATTGACAATTATTAATGTTTTTACAAGTTAATCCAACACATGGCGAGGGTGCTGCTAACATATTTCTCTGGCACCATAAAGCACCCATATTTACCTCCAAATGACAATAGGGATAATTGTAGGGCCATTCTTTGCACTCATTTTAACAAGGAAAAATTAACCAACCTCCTTACTCGGGGTAGGGGTGGTCCTCGTTCAAGATGGTAAAGGAGTCCGGGGATGATGCAACCCTATATTTGTTTGTTGGTTTGTTTGTTTGTTTGTTTGTTTGTTTGTTTATTTGTTTGTTTGTTTGTTTGTTTGTTTTCTCTCTCTCTCTATGAAGTTATTCTAAGATACCATTTTTGTTAAAATGCGAGCGCCTGTCTCAATCCTTTTTTCAACATACGGTAAGATCATAAGTGCTTTGCTTTTTGTCTGTGGTATTTATTATTGTTCGCCTGTTTACTTTCAATCAAGCAATTCTTTTGTTATTGATTTACTATATAATTGGAAATATCTATAAATATGCCACGTTTGTGCAGGGTCCAGACAACTGTTTGTGTTGGGTGTGCGTGGCGGGGATGTGGGGGTGCGTTTACGTAGCCAGGCAAACGAGGACACACACAAGGATACACACATGTCAAATGAGGACACCCGGTGACCGTGGACGTCCTCGGTGTTTTAAATATATCCAAGACAGCGCAAATAACGTAAAAATACATTTAAAACAGGTCCACCTATGGGTGGTATAGGACGGGCCACGGTTGGATAGTAAGTGGTCTGGTGTGTGTGAGTGAGGTCCACGGTATGGCGATTAAGAACGGATGTATGAGTCCTCGCTTAGTAAAGTGAAAAATGAGGTCCTCGTTTGTTTTCCTGCCTACGCGAGTGGGTGTTTATTTTTATTTTTTGTTATTCTATCATTGTCAATCTGGGCTTTCTATTCTTATTTACTAATTCCGTTTTTGCCAAAGTGAATAAGCAGTTCGCACATTTTTCCGCACTATTGCGTTTAAACTGGGAAATAATATGAAACCTTCATTTTGTTCGGGCTTGTAGATTGAAAACACTTTGAACATGTTGAATATTTTATATATAATGGATTTTAGCCAGAGCCTTACTTGAAAAAAAAAAAAATACGGTATGTGGCAAAAACCGTTTTTGGTAAACTTTTTTGGTAAACTAAACGCAGCTTCAATAACTATATTTGTCTTGCTTGTATGATTGTTCCTAAAATTAACTTTAGTATCATATTAAAAAGAAAAAAAAGAAAGATGTGAACAAATGTAAACCAATAAATAAGAGTGCAAAACATAATACATGTAGGTTTGCTGATAATGCTTACCAGCATTTCTACTTTAGAATCCACCTCATTAGCGATGCATCATGGTAAACCTTATTTTTTCAACCACCAACTAAATGACGCATCAAAATAAAGTAAACTGTTTGAATAATGCAACTAGATTAAAAAATATATTCAACATGCTCTAAATGGTAGCTGAATCGCCATCTTGTCATCTCACAACTGAAGAATCACTGGGGTGTGGCCATCAATACAGAATCAGTGGCTGTTTATGTGAACCAATTACAAATGACGTTGTGCGGATCGTTGCAGGTAAGCACAAGATGATGTCCCTCCACACAGACGGAGATTTGTGACGAGACGTCTTGCAGAATGTTTGGTAATCTGATGACTGGTCTCAGTGCCATATTATGGAGAGCTTTTAAGTGGGCATCAGGAAGGGGATGGCTATGTGGAAGACTATAAGACTGTTGGTTACTTTAAAGAAAGCGGTTAAACATTTGATTTTTCAACTGCATTTTTACTAGGCTCACAAAAATAGCCACTTAGCCCTTACAATGGCCGCACTCCAGTGATTTTACAATTGTGGAAGGACACGGTGTTAATTCAGCTACCATTTAGAGCATTTTGATCTAAATCTAGTGCCATATTTCAAACTGTACTGATACGCTCTGAAAAATGGCACATTTTATACTATGTTAAATAATATTTTATAACATTTCAGTGTGTTTTTCATACCATACAATAACAAATTACTGCAGAGTACTGCCATGGAATAGTTATACCAGCCTTCGAGGCATAAAACATATAAATATCATAAGCTGAAGTTACCTGAAATGACATTCAACATACTTTAGTGGAGGAGTGTTTTTATTATATTACATATCCCATCATCTAGGTTAACAGCTTAATGGGGCAGTGCTCACCCAGCGTAATTGATTTTTAAATCACATACAGTTAAATCAGCTCAGATTTAATGTCAACAGTCAAGAAGTAGGTCGTGTTGTGTGCATAGATGGCTAGTTTCCTACTGCTCTTAGGGCGTTTACATCCGGGGTTTACATGCTTCTTTAATCCAGCTTCTTGTACTTATTTATAAACAAGATGATATTCCAAATATGATTTGGTGTAAAGCATTAGTCCATTTTACTATAATTGGATATAAAATAAATTTAGATGACAATGTAATTTGTAAAGATACGTTGTATGCGTTGTATGATAGAGCCAAAGGCAAGGAGGCTCAACTACGTTAATGTCAATATTCAAGACCTAGTAGCCCTTGATGTAATAAACTACTTAATAATAATCTTAGCGTACACCTTTTATCAGGTGGAAGCATGGGTAGAAGCGGAATTAACCTGCATCTACAACATTTTATACAAAAGCGGGTCACTTGTTTACCTAAAATCTACCAAGGCTAGGCAGTGACGACAAAACGGACCAACCGCCATATGAAAACATATTAAATAAGGAATGGGTACTTAAAGACACAGGTTTAAAACATTGGCCCTGGTTTAAGCTCCATTTGACTACTGTGTATCTGATCAGGATAAGACCACCTAGGTGTGTGAATCATCTTAGTTATCCAATAGTTGTAAACATAGTTATATAAATGCGAAATGCAAAACATACAATATACAATGTCTTACAGCATTATGCGAAATACATACACTGGAAATATTTACTGTTGGCCTCCTACCCAAACCAGTGCTTTCAGCATACCACCTGTAAGAGATTGGTGTTGAGAGACACGTCCTCTATCAGGTAATTAACAGAGAGAGGTCTTTAAACTGAGCTCATTGTATCTGTTCTACTCACTACCCATTGGCTTCAAGAATAGCATACAACAACATCAGCCGACGGCTACATAGGGGATCCCACGGAATGATGTTCAGACTTAGACCCAACCGCCCTAAACAAGCCGCACAGGGACAGGACTCTTTCAAAACCAACATGTGGGAATTGTGTCTGTCTGTATAGCGCAGAATGACAGATAGCTGAGCTTCGTATCTGATCACATCTCTTTATAGCCTACTAAATAGAGTAAGGGGTCTTGGCGAAGCTGATGCAGACATAAAGTTCTGCAAAACGTACCTGTAAATCTGAATATCACATGGTTTCCCAGTTTTACCCGTGCGTTTCACATGGACTAAACGACGACGCAAACCGGTCACCGTTACATATCCAAAAACTGTTCATATGATTTTGATAGATATAGCATATTATAATAATCCCTTCGGCTATCTTCTTTCACACAAAGTCGTGACACCGTGTAATTAGTTCACGTTGAAAAGCAATTTCCAAGTTTTGACAACCTACTTCGCTTAGTAATGAAATGAATTATAATCTTATTTATGGGATTATCGCCAGACAGCTTCAGGGGTTCAAAGCTTCAACCATAATATCACGGCCCACTAAGTGCATCTTTGGAATCAAAGATTACTTTTCGCTGTTACAAAGATTTTGAACAAAATAATCTGCAAATATGTGTTGCAGGACTCAAAGAGTAGTGCCCAGGCATTATATACGTCAGCGTATATATAAAGTAATTACGTTAAACTTACCTCAGGAGTAACAGATTTAACAGGAACACGGCAAATGATGTCTCCTAACGAATAAAAAAGAACAAACAGAAAGAAATGAAGAAAACATATAAGTGAGATATTATGAAAGAAGAAGACTTTAAGCATTCCAACATCAGTTATAAGATTATATAAGTTAAAACAGGACAATATGTTTTTTTTTAAATAAAAGTGCAGAAAAAACACAATGTATTTTCTTGAGTTCAACTCTAGTCAGTGTAAACTGGAGACTGCTTGTCCATAATGACGTCACATTCTTTTTAATAGCAGTCTTCAATGTTACAATGAACTCATTATTTAAGTTGAGTATGTCTTAGGACCGCTTCTTTTATCAGTTACGTGTTACCAATCTATTTCTACTTATATCTTAATAAATGAGGAAGGCATTCAACTACTAGAAAGGGTTTCAATATTCAGAATAAATTGCTTCAGGCAACTTAAGTTAATTCAATTCCACAATACGCAGGAGTTTGCAAAAACACGATGGCGTCTTCTTGATCATGTTGATTAATCTTGTCCAAAGATAAGATTCCTTCTGTACTTCCTTACAAGGCAGTTACCCTTGACAATATGACCTGCCAGCTTGAATTCATATAAAGAAACATTATGGATACAATGGATTCATTTTGTTCCAGCAATGCTTTTAGAGCTAGTGACCTGTGAGAAATAAATATGGAAATGATTATAACCTTGATCAGCTTTAATTTATTGTTAGATTCGTTGGCAGAATTAACAAAATAATATGACGTACCGTAAAATAGGATAACTTAAGAATGCTGGGGTAACTGTGGCAGGTTGCTTATTTTTAGCTACCCATCATCGTTTCTGTGGGGAAGGAAAGGGTGGAATATGCTTGCTTTTATGAACCCAAACAGCATGGCAGGTGCCTGCCCCCTCATTTATTATGTACCCCCCCATGTAAATATGAAAATGTCTATAATTATGACAAAAATATGAAAAACGGGGCAAAGCAATTTTTTAAGGTATGTCACAAAAATGTCACAAATGGGTGTAAAGTACCAAAATTCCTTACACTTTTACAATCACGGCGGCAAGGGAGCTATGGTCCCCTATTGGCTATGCCAAATACTAGTACAGCATGAATCAGACTTTCGTTTTCGTCATGGACCAAGCGGGATAAGCATAGCACCTGTCACACGATGATAGGTTGAAGAAGCTTTGTAATTAAGGGTCATTCCCACTATGGTCAATGCCACTTGGTCCAATCCCGCTTGGTCCATATCCATTTAGTCCTATCTTACTCGGCCCATTTCCCATTTACAATTCATATTTGATACAGACCAAGTCAGGCCATCTTACTTAGTCCATGTCTAACTTTATTTTATGTCCCACTAAGGTAATAGAACCAAAATATTTCGAAATTTTGATCGACCATCGATGCTTGGGTCGATCCTTATTTTTATACCACGATATATACGCCTACACATTTTGGTAGCTCGCTGGTAGTAAGAAATCGGGGGTAATGATCAGTTTCTCAGTCACAGAATAGTTTCGGACGTACCAATGGTTGGACCACCTAAGTTCGCTTCTTTTGTTGAGAGCTAAATTTTTTGAGATTTCCCTGAATATTCTTGACACCGCTATGTTTGGAAACATCAGCGACAAGTCGTGCCTGCACGACGAGACTGCTCTCGGGCTTCCAGAGCAGACAGATATGTATATTTTGAGTATTTGTGAGCTATTTTCGTTGTGTTCACATATTTTCTCTACATGTCAGCTTTTTTGTGACACTTTTAAGCTATAAATCAACATAATTAACAATACGAGTATTTTTTAAATTTACTTTGGATTAGGTCATTTGAATACAACATGATTTTAAAACCATAATGTACCTCTAATTATTTCTCTTTATCTATATGGCTAAATTGTCAATTGCATGGATCCCATGCTTTAACATGTCATATGAGGTTGTTATCATCTTATAATAATGGTAACGCATTGATCAAATGGAATGAAATCATGGTAAGTAATATGTAATCATTCTAAATATATGGTGTTTCCTGGTAGGCATGAACTATCAACACATTGCTACAGCCAATTGTTTAAAAAAATATAAATTGTCAAAGCAAAGTAACTATACAATCCCATCAAGCTCAGTAAGACATTTTGACACGACCTACATCAACCATATAATTTTTGTACATGACTCAAAGGGTTTACACTCAATCTGCGTGTTTCTACTGGGGAACGGTTGGCGGGTAATGCGGTTTAGTTTAGAGTGTTACCGGTTAATGTGCTCAGTGGAAACAGATCGGTTCAGAGTGATGCGGTAGATCATGTGGTGTGACACCCGGTATTTCTGTCAGTGGAAACACACCGGTTAACGGTACCTGGGTGTTGAACTTCTTTTATGTACATTTTATGTATCACATCGTGACCTTAAAAGCAGCTTGGATGTCAGGAAAAAAGTTTCAGTACTTCCGGTACACACCACAACCCTTATTTTAAGCATCTGTAGAAACGTGCTGGTTGTTGCCTGAATCGGATTGTAGGTTACCAGGTAATACCGGGTAAAAATACAGAGTGCTCAGTGTAAACACGCAGAATGAAACACAAGGGAATTATTGCAAACGAGGGTTTGAGATAACCAATTAGTTTTGGCACCAAAGGGTGAACTAATGACGTTTGTTGTTAGCTCTTATTTATTTTGAAAGTGTGCTACACGTATAACAAGCTATAATCATGATAATAGTCTATAAGAAAAGCGCATCAGGATCTTTTGGCCGACTCCCTGTGACGCAGGAAAGAGGGTTGACAAGTAGCCGCCAACTTTTCTGCTAACATTCCGGAACATGTAAACAACAGAAGGTATTGTAACAGGCATTTGGTATAGGTATTAGACTTGCTTTCGTTAAGCATGTTATTAAAGTAGAGATTAGCGAAAAGGTTAAAGGACATTGGACATTGAACATTGTCTGGAATAGGTAACAGAAGGAATAGAAGTATATCTATCTTTTGCCGCGGCACAATATAACTACCTACTAGTACGGGTTATCATCTGGCTCCTGGCGCTCATGGGTAAGGATACGTGATGACGTCCCCCCCCTCTCCCCTTCATTCTTTTTTAAAATTGAGCGATAATTTGCACAAATATGGCCTACCACAATTTTGATTACAATGAATTTGTCTTAAATTGATCATGAAAATGATTTTTTGCTGCAATGATCGATGCTGAATTTGTCAATTCGGCACCCCCCCTCAAGTGTGGCGTCCAGGGCACGTGTCCCCATCTGCAACCCCCCGGTCGCCACGCCACTGATGTTTTTAATCTAACAACTGAATTTAGATAGATTTTAGATATTCATAGCTAGCAACAGAAGCGTGACAAAAAGATTGGTTAATGAAAACTATGCCTTATGCCCGGGCAACAGGAAACCCACTATCAAGTGTATTATATATGTTAGGTAATAACAGAAGATGCATACCTCCATAGAGATGAATACTATACTTTGAAAAAAAATGCGCCGTTTTCTTGTTCGTCAACCTTAGAATCAATGTTCACCCTAGGCAGGAAAAGCATATCATATCAATGGGATTTGTCAGTTAGCATAGGTAGGTCCCCAATTGGTTGAAAGAGAGGTCTTGCTTTGGGGACAGACAGTCAAACGTAATTGTCTGTTTGCGAAGATAAACATAGGAGTACGCCTTTTCAGTCTCACCACCATTATGGAACTTTGGTGATACAATGCTAGCATAATGTATAGTTTGTTGTAGTAGTAGTAGTAGTAGTAGTAGTAGTAGTAGTAGTAGTAGTAGTAGTAGTAGTAGTAGTAGTAGTATAATTATTATCATTATTATTATCATTTTTGTTTGCTGAGCAGTAGATTATCAAAAAATGATTTTTAAGGTTATGAAAACGTTTTATACTCTTAATATACCCTTTATATAACCCGACATTTAAACGTTTTCAATTGGTTGAAAGAGAGGTCTTGCTTTGGGGACAGACAGTCAAACGTAATTGTCTGTTTGCGAAGATAAACATAGGAGTACGCCTTTTCAGTCTCACCACCATTATGGAACTTTGGTGATACAATGCTAGCATAATGTATAGTTTGTTGTAGTAGTAGTAGTAGTAGTAGTAGTAGTAGTAGTAGTAGTAGTAGTAGTAGTAGTAGTAGTATAATTATTATCATTATTATTATTAAATACAATATAACATCGGAAAACACATTGATGACATGAAAAGACCTAGACAATAACAGACAGTCAGTGACATGTGACATACAATCAAAGCAAAATAAACAAACACAATAACCTAATGCGGCCAGGATGAGCAATAAAACGTATAACAGCTAGGTCCCATGAACAGAATAATTACTATTAATTTATTAGCTTTGGACATGGTCGATATCATCTGTCTATAATATTCTCTGCTAAACTTGATGATTTAATGAGTGGATTGTTTAAAAATATTTTTAATTTTTAAAAAAAATAAAATGCGCAGATTTGCTTCATTTAAAATCAAAAAGCTCTTCATAAACAAATCCTTAAAGTAAATAAGGTTTTACAAAATTAATAATGCAATGATGTAGAATACACCTATAGTTTGGATGTATTCTAAATGAAGAATCCCTTTATGCACATGAATCGTTTAAAAGAGCATTCACTTAATTCTTGTAATAGTCTAGTACTATGAATAAAAAATGCGATAAACCCTTCAGCATTTTAACATTTGAATGTGTTGATGTTACAATATTTGGTGATTATTTTGATGTATTGGAGTTGGTGGATATAGCAATACTTCGGATGCAACATTGCGAAAACAAATGGTAAAACACAACTAATCCATAAGGAAGATACATTGAATTGTGTTTGCGGTATTGTCTATCATTATTTTCACTTATTTTCTGCAATCCATTATCGTCATCTTTGTTTTCAGAAGTTTTGTCCTTGCTTTACAAATTGGGTAAGATATACAGCATAATGCAGGCGACAGTAGTGTTACATTTATGTGTTTACAACATCAGTTCGTTAAAGTGCCTGTACTTAAATGCACATTAAGTACTATTCGTGACAACTAATACATGTATGTAGAGTACGTTTTGAAGTGAAAATAAATACGTAAGGAGCAATTTAGAATGTTGAAACACCTTTCGTAATGCTTTTTTCATATCAGTATTGGTGAAATTTCTTCATCATTTAATTCCAAATTGATGTTCCTCCATTTGACACAGCTGTTTAGCTGTTGAATTACGTTTTGATATTGTAGTTATCATGTGTACCATTAGGTATGTAAGTAAACGTAATTTTAGATCTTATTCAATACTGCCCAATCAGCCAACATCGATTATAGCACATATATTTGTGATTTATATTTGATTTCAAATATCACTGGATCTATTGTACGAAAGATACGGGACCAGAGATACTGCTTCTATGTTAGCGTTAAAGTTGCCACTAAAGTGTATAATAAGACTAACGGGGGCTAATCAAAATAATTTTTGACTGTGCTTCATCGCCTGTAGCGGAAAACACGTCTGCGCGAACACATAGACGTCATACTTCTCCAGTTGATGAGCACCATATTATGAAAGATATTAAAAATACATTGTTTTTAGGATTTTGATATCATTGACTGTGATGGAGTACGCATCCTTGACCGTGAATATAACTGGTTTGGTAGAGGGAACCATGAAACTATCTAAATAAGGACTACTAGCAGTGTTCTTAATGATATTGAGGGCACCGTGATATTCCAAATTAAACTGACGTGGACTTAATTGAACAGTTGTTGACAATAAGATTGTGTCACTTGACCAAACCCAATCAATACCCAGGGGCAAGTGGCTAGTTAATTGCAATACTCGGTGGTTACTTGCGGATGCAAGTACCTACTATAAATACATCGTGGTTCGGCAAATGATAAATCTGTATGACTGTTGATATAAAAGTATGCACATACTAAATGATAATCAATAAATTCGCCAAGATTTATACATTATTTAAAATGCGTAGAGAGGGACTGCTTGATCATTACATCTCAAAGAAGAAAAATAACTCACTTTTCTTGCACAAGTATACTCCATTAATATTCGTCTTGACATCACGCGTGTCGAGGTAAATGGAGGAGCATACCAATGTCGATTTACGGATGTCCCGTACAGGAAGTACAGTATTGTTTGCAAATTCATGTACTACGAGACCTGAACTAAAGTTTGATGCTTCCAATTTCAAAAAGACGGAATATTGGATATCGTTTTTACAAGAATTTTTCAGGCTACTTGTATTCTGAAATAGAATAGGATTCATCTGGTTTGTCGAATTCATAGTGAATAACGTTACTAGGAAAAGTCGAATTATACAATATCTCAAGTATAATATCTATGTTACGTTTGTAAGTATTCTTTTTCTTTCCACTGAATTTCTTTAATATTCCTCAAGATAAGCCACTGACCTAAGTGATTTAAGTACCGAACAAGATAGTTATTTATTGGTATTACAAGATAATAATCATAGTAATCTATGAATAGTATAATTTTAAGGTATCCGCATACTTTAAACTACTCCGGGAATCCGCAAACAAAATTAAGTGATGTTTCTTGCGGTCAAGTGTTTTTATTCATTCTAACTCGGCTGTCCAATGTCACATCTCATGCAACGATTTGCATTAATCTTACTTGATATTCAACACACATGTTCATTGGAAGTACTGACTATTACGGAAGAACATTCAAGTGCAAAGATTTGTGTTAAGATAATTTACCACGATTTTTTGGTCGCAATTACCCTGAAGACAAGTAATGGAAAAAGGTTAAGGATTATACAAATGCCATTACCAGATAGCTGTAAGTATGTGCTTGTCGCCATGCCCTTACTATTCCGCATACATACAAAGCAGAATTTATAAAATACCAAGTTTAAGGAGCCTGTACTGCATATTGATAACATATTATTTTAAAGCCTCCTTTAAAATCAAGTGGATATAAAAGTAAAACAAAACATATTGCAGGGTCTGTAGCGGCCTTAAAGTAAAATGAAACATTGCAGGGTCTGTAGCGGCCTTAACGGTAGTAGTGTAGTTAGCCCCGGATATCGACGACAAAGAAGAAAGACACAGAACAACCAAACTTTTGTGCGGAATGACCACGGAATAATTGTATGGCCATCAAAACTATTCCGAAGTCAAATTGTGACGTCAACGGCCAACGCACACGCCCTCACCGTCGATACCGGGACTAATACCAATTAACAAAAACAAGTTTCGCTAATTGTACTTTTTAGGTCAATTGAAAAGTCATTAGACTGATACATGTAGGTCCGTTTATACTACACCGCAATTGAGTTGCAGTGCGGGGCGTTGCCGATATATCGATTACCTTTTGCCGCAACTCATCGCAACTCGCCGCGCTTCCAAGTTGAAATGTAGTTAACTTCATTGCGATACCGCAATGCAGTATTTTGCAGTACGATGCAGTGCAACAACGCATCGCATCGCAAAGCAATTGCGGCGCGGTATGAACGGACATTAAGAAACATGAATGCTAAACGGTACAATTCGAGCCCCCGCTGTGTCATAATTATTTTATCTTAAGCTAGATCGAAATTCTCCTGCAAATTTTTGTATTAGTCTACCTATGTGAATCTCGGACAGGGTGTTGATCGCAGTTGTGGTGGTTTTAATACAGACTTGTTAGGATCTAGACCTGTATAGAGTTTCTTCCGTTAATGATACTAAATAGTGTATTAGATGGTCACAGTGGTCGGTAAATTCCTGTAAAAGTGTGCACATTCGCACCCGGTAGCCTGGTCATTACTTGGCGCAGTGATTTGAAGTAAATCGTGTATTCCCCTCTCCATGTGCCAGTACCTTAAGTTTGCTCAATTAACTTTTCGGGCAACAAACCAGGAAATTTGATAGATCTACCAAGGTAACGGAAATACTGCCTCTGTCTGCAGTGAAGTAAAATGCTCGAGCTCTAAAAAACGTTTTGACACAACCTAGGTATTTGTGACTTAAAAAGTGTATGCCCTGTCAGGCAGGTCAGCGGCAAATACTTGACAGCACTAGACTCAATACAACATAGCAGAGTAAGTTTAATTATTATTACTAAGGACATTTTGATATCCAAGTACATTTAGCATCAGGCACCAAACAATCGCCTAATGAAGTGTTTCAAAAAATGAAAGTGGCTCATAGTACAATTGAGATATGTTTGCCATGTTCAAGCTAAACTGATGAAACATGGTGCACAAGTGGAATAAACTCTTGACACTTTTTGGGCTAAAATGTCCAAATATGAGGTTAATTTGGTCAGAAACCAAGATGGAGGTGTCAAAATTGGGGTATGATTGTATGGACCAACCCTTAGCAAAATATTGGGTGCCTTTATCCACCAACTTCTACTATACCAAATATTCTTGCTATAACATGTTGAAATGTTTTTGTTCACTAAGACACTTTTATGGGACCAGAGATAGACACTGTGCTATGCTAATGTGACAGTGTACCACAATACAGGCTTCATTAATGCATATATTTGTGCCTGCTTGTTCTTATATGCTTTGTGTGTTGCGTCTATATCTGCCTTGTCCTCATGGGCGCCTTTGGAACCTGTCTAGTATACTATTGTCCATTTTACCAAGTCCGGATGTTGCACAGAGGAAGGAGAGTATTGTTTGCATATGTATGTGCCTTAAAATTTGGATGCTTTCAAGTCTAAGGTACAATGCATAATATGCAGTTCTAGCTCTAAGTGTGCTACTATTCCTAGGATACAGTCTAATATCATGTATGCATTGATTTTTTTTTCTTAGCTTATTTGGTATTAAAAGCACAATGTCATTGAAAGCTTTAACATTGGTAGGCATTTGTGTATATTGAACATATTTTGGTAATGCCTGATGTAGAGGTTTCATAAATAGCCAGGTTCGGTATAATACATTGGTAGTTTTATTCTACTTGTCGTACATTATTAAGTGGCACATTGCATTGTCACATTGGAAGAACTATTATGTAGATATGGTAGGCGACATTTGTGCAGGGTCTACACATTCGTTCAAGTTACATGATCTTCTTAAAATGGGCTTTCCTTTCTACCTACTTAATGCCATTTGTTGCCAAAGGTGATAAACGCTGAATCTGATACGAGTATTTCTTGCAAAGTATATAACTTTGAATATGTTGTGTACTACTGACATTTCCTTTTATATTGGGATCAAAATGTGCGATTGACAACCAATTTAGCCATTAGTTAGTTGACGTTTATCTCTTTGTTTTTAAAGAAGAAAATAAACTTTGAATATGTATGTGTTCCTAAAATACACGTGCCATTATTATGTAGCAAAATCCTTACGGGATCCGGGAAGCATTGAGTAACTCAAGCATGGCTGTGCCGGGAGGTTACCACCTAGACCTACCCACATATCGTTATTTTAAAGCATGTAATTATAACCAGACGTGTCAGTAAGACATGACTTACAACATAAAACCGTGTTTCAACACAGGTTAGTTACCCTCCTTAACTTATATTCCCCTAGGGATCATCTATCAAAATACGTCAACGTCACTGTACCGTGTAATTAGGTGACGCTGAAAACCAATTTACAATCTCTCTTAGGACTATCATGACTATTAGTTCTGCAATGTAATGCCGATATCGTATCCATTTTTGAAATGACCTGTAACAAATTTGATGTACAGTGAATTTTAATTTACTGTAAGGAACAATTGATGGGTGACATTATCATGTCGATAATTGATAAAGATAATTTATATAATTGGCGTTCGTTGAACGTTTTTGCGTCTTGTCAAATTGCCAAGCATACTATTGTCCATTTTACCACGCAAGTCCGGATGCTCCGCAGAGGAAGGACAGTATTGTTCGCAAATGCATGTACCGTAAAACTAAAGTTGGGTGCCTTTTCAAGTCTACGGTACAATGGGTAATATCCAATTTGAAAGCCCACAACCAGACTTTGGTGATGCCTCTAGCATTGAGTATTCTTACTTATCCTGGGGAAGAGTCTAATATCACATCGTATGCATTTTAGCTTATTTGGTTTTAAAGGCACAAGGTCCTTTTAGTGGCACGTTGCATTATCACATCGGAAGATCTTTAAGTAGGTACGGTAGGCGACACTTGCTTAAGGTTCACACAATTGTTTAAACTATATGATCTTTTTTAAATGGGCTTTCCTTTCTTCCTACCTAATGCCATTTTTTGCCAAAGGTGATAAACGCTGCATACAAGTATTTTCTTGCACAATATATAACTTAGACAGTTCTGGACTACTGACATCCCTTTTTATATTGGGAACAAAATGTGAGATCGACAACCAATTTTGCCATTAGTTGGCGTTCATCTCTTTCTTTTCTAAGAATAAAATAAACTTTGAATATGTATGTGTTCCTAAAATACACGTGCCATTATTATGTAGCAAAATCCTTGCGGGATCCGGGAAGGCAAATTCTTAGCAAAAAACGTAATACGGTAGACTGAACGCCGATCTGGTAATTATAACTGTCTGTTGTTGTCCTCTCACTTGTCCTTTTTTTATTAAAATATTGTCTTATTGTTGTAAAGTTATCATCTGGACACATGACTGTTTTCATTTCCCGTCTTCTTTAAAAAAATATTTTGCAGATAAAAGCAAAATGTCACTAGCCTGCTAATTTTCTCCGCGAAAATATTTTTGTATGGATTTTTGTAAATGTCAAACAACTTTTCTCTGATAGTTTTAAATTCTAAGTATGGCGCGGTATGTTGGAATAATGAAATACCAACATACAAAAGTTGAAGTGGTTTAATGAAGAAGATAATATTGATTGTCGTTTTTAGTATGTGGTTAAGAAAAACGTATTCAAGCGGAATGCATCACAACACTGAAATACGGCACACAATGTATGGCTAATGTTGGCACTTTGGGTTTTCCAGAGAAGAGGCACGGCTATCAAATAGTTCCAAATAGAATAGCAGTTTCAGCATAGTGTGATTGATATAAATCAAGCAGTGCATGACCAGAAGGCTACATCAAACAACTCAGTATTAAGACTTGAGTTACAAAAGAAAACCGTATTTCAGCACAGGCAAGTTACCCTACTTAACTCGTGTACCTCTAGGGATCATCTATCAAACAACGTCAACCGCATGGCACCATGTAATTAGTTGACGCTGAAAACCAATTTCTAACCTGTTACAATCAAACTACTCTCGTAGGACTATCATGGCTATTAATTCTGCGATGAAACACCATTATATTATCCTTTTCTTAAACGGATTTGTAACAAAATGGAAGTGGAAGCACAGTGATATTTAATCTTTCTTTCTGGCTGGAGTGCTTGATAATCAGCTTCAAACTAAGCAAAACATATAATTATGAATAATTAATAAGATACATGTATATGTATCGCCACATAACAAGGAATACAATTGCATCGTAGTAACGGTGTGCAAGCTTTGAAACTATACTCTGAGTGATTTATAAAGAGAGCTGAAACAGCGCCACAGAAACCTCGAAAAATAAGTAACAAAATCAGTGAAAAAGGATAGTTGCTGTTCAAATTGAACTTGTAAGGGTCTTTGGGTGACAGATCAAATGGAAAAATAAGGGATCTTTGGGTGACAGCGCATGTGTTCGTAACAAATATTGGGTCTTTGGGTGACAGCGATGCTGAAAAGGGGGGTCTTAACACCCCTACATACGCGTCACCTCCAAAGTTCGAGTATCACTCCTCCCCCCGGATGGTACCATGCAACATTAATGTTGAAGACTTAAAAGATTTAAACTTTGCATTACAGTTTCTTGGAACAATTCCAAACATATTAATGTGTGTGAGAAATTGTTAAAGCCAGCTGGAATACTTTATGCAATGATTCCTTATGCAACATTTATATCAACATTAACGAAAAAGATACAAGTACCGAGCATCATCTTTACATGCAAGCTTTCATTTTCAATATCGTGCCGGTTTTCAAATTTGAACAAAACCTACTTAAATGTTTTGCAAGAAACAAACTTTTTTAAAAGAACAAAAAGGATTTCACAGAACAAAATATGAAACTCATTGACAGTTAACCACTAGTACTAGTCCAGGAGCAAGATCCCACAGGGGGCCTAAATAAGGACTTGGTTCATCCCCCACTACATACAAGGTTTGACACCATAGGTAGTTAGTATGGACACTCTAGATCACTGCTAGGTAGGTAGTGGACTCAAATTGTGGTATCACTTTTTTTTTACAGGTCATTTTATGTATGGACGTATAATCGCATAAATTCACCAAAAATAGGACAAAATTAAGGGGTAGGGGAAATATAAACTCCAAGAAGTTAACTTTTACTCATAATAATGAATTTATTTTGGTATGAATATGTAGCTAATTGATTGTTCTAACTGCCTAGTATTATTTGAAAGCAAACCTAGGTTTCATTTGATCATGATTTGAAGTGGCCAGTCCATACACTAGTGGAAAATTAGATTTTTCACAACAATGCGTAGGGTGGGTGTTTTTGCGACATTGGCTTCAAATTGTACTATTGTGCCAATTTCTTTTTTCAAAATTAATTAAGTTTCCATTTTTTAATTTTGTTTTTCATATCAAGCATATCTAGGCAAACTTTGATGTTCTGGTTCAAATATTTATGTATGTGCATGTTTGCTTGCATGTTGGTTTGTGTTGTGTGGGTTTGGGGTAGGTGTGTGGGGGTGGGTGCGGGGTGTGTTTAGGGTTCAGTGTTGGGGTGTTTTACATGTCTTAATATGTCACTCGGCTGAACTATATAAGTTCTATTAACAACATTTTTTTGGTGAGTTGCCATTCATGTAATATTTTGAATATTTATATGTGTGGAGTGAGATCAACCGCTGTTTGTCAGGAAAATAAACTGAAAATGTAAAAAAAAGTTACTTTTCCACATGTAGCAGCGTGTGTAACAATATTAAGGGGTAGGGGAAATATAAACCATCATAACTCAACTTCAACTCATGATAATGAATTCATTTTGGAATTAGTATGTAGCTAATTGATTGTTCAAACGTGTTAGTATTATTTTAAAGCAAAGCAAACATTAATTGTCAGGTAGATAGCCATAAAATGTGAGAAAAGGTTACTTTTCTATGTATAACCATGTCAAATATGGCATTATTAAGGGTAGGGGAAATAAAGACCACCATAACTCAAACTTTACTCATAATAACGAATTCATTTTGGTATCAACATGTAGCTAATTGATGGCTCTAACTTTCCAGTATTATTTTTAACAGGAAAAACCATAAGATAGACATAAAATATGATAAAAATGTTAATTTTCCCATGTGTAACAGTGTAAAATTTGACAATATTAAAGGTTAGGGGACGTACAAACCAACGTAACTCGACATTTACTCATTATAATTCATTCATTTTGGCATTAATATATAGCTATTTGGTTGTTGTAATCTTTTAAAGCAAAATAACCATTAATTGTTAGCTCGAAAGACATAAAATGTTAAAAAATGTCAATTTTTCATGTGTAGTACCGTAAAATATGACAATATTAAGGTGTAGGGGACATTCAAATCACAAAAACTCAAGTTTTACTGATGAAAATGAATTCATTTTGGTATCAATATGTAGCTATTTGATAGTTCTAACTTTCTAGTATTATTTTAAAAGCAATTAAGCCATTAGCTGCCCGTTAGATAGACATAAAATGCATGAAAATGTAATATTCCATGTCTAACAGCGTAAAATATAACAATATTAAGGGGTAAGGGGACATACAAATCACCAAAACACAGGTTTCACTGACGAAAATGAATTCATTTTGGTATCAATATGTAGCTATTTGATAGTTCTAACTTTCTAGTATTATTTTAAAAGCAATTAAACCATTAGTTGTCCAGTAGTTAAACATACAATATGAGAAAAATGTTAATATTCCATGTCTAACAGCGTAAAATATGACAATATTAAGGGATAGGGGACATACAAATCACCAAAACTCAAGTTTTACTGATGAAAATGAATTCATTTTGGTATCAATATGTAGCTATTTGATAGTTCTAACCTTCTAGTATTATTTTAAAAGCAATTAAGCCATTAGTTGTCCGGTAGATAGACATAAAATGTATGAAAATGTTAATATTCAATGTCTAACAGCGTAAAATATGACAATATTAAGTAAGAGGTAAAGAGACATACAAATCACCCAAACTCAAATTTTACTGAAGAAAATGAATTCATTTTGGTATCAATATGTAGCTATTTGATAGTTCTAACTTTCTAGTATTATCTTAAAAGCAATTAAGCCATTAGTTGTCCAGTAGTTAAACATACAATATGAGAAAAATGTTGATATTCCATGTCTAACAGCGTAAAATATGACAATATTAAGGGGTAGGGGACATACAAATCACCAAAACTCAAGTTTTACTGATGAAAATGAATTCATTTTGGTATCAATATGTAGCTATTTGATTGTTCTCATTTTCTGGCATTATTTTAAAAGCAATTAAACCATTAGTTGTCAGGTAGTTAAACATACAATATGAGAAAAATGTTGATATTCCATGTCTAACAGCGTAAAATATGACAATATTAAGGGGTAGGGGACATACAAATCAGTTTTACTGATGAAAATGAATTCATTTTGGTATCAATATGTAGCTATTTGATTGTTCTTATTTTCTGGCATTATTTTAAAAGCAATTAAACCATTAGTTGTCAGGTAGTTAAACATACAATATGAGAAAAATGTTGATATTCCATGTCTAACAGCGTAAAATATGACAATATTAAGGGTAGGGGACATACAAATCACCAAAACTCAAGTTTTACTGATGAAAATGAATTCATTTTGGTATCAATATGTAGCTATTTGATAGTTCTAACTTTCTAGTATTATTTTAAAAGCAATTAAGCCATTAGTTGTCCGGTAGATAGACATAAAATGTATGAAAATGTTAATATTCAATGTCTAACAGCGTAAAATATGACAATATTAAGGGTAAGGGACATACAAATCACCCAAACCTAAGGTTTTCTGGTGATAATGAAGTCATTTTGGTATCCATATGTAGCTATTTGATAGTTCTAACCTTCTAGTATTATTTTAAAAGCAATTAAGCCATTAGTTGTCCAGTAGTTAAACATACAATATGAGAAAAATGTTGATATTTCATGTCTAACAGCGTAAAATATGACAATATTAAGGGGTAGGGGACATACAAATCACCAAAACTCATACAAATCACCCAAACTCAAGTTTTACTGATGAAAATGAATTCATTTTAGTATCAATATGTAGCTATTTGATAGTTCTAACCTTCTAGTATTATTTTAAAAGCAATTAAGCCATTAGTTGTCCGGTAGATAGACATAAAATGTATGAAAATGTTAATATTCAATGTCTAACAGCGTAAAATATGACAATATTAAGGGGTAAGGGTACATACAAATCACCCAAACTCAAGTTTTACTGATGAAAATGAATTCATTTTGGTATCAATATGTAGCTATTTGATAGTTCTAACTGTCTAGTATTATTTTAAAAGCAATTAAGCCATTAGTTGTCCGGTAGATAGACATAAAATGTATGAAAATGTTAATATTCAATGTCTAACAGCGTAAAATATGACAATATTAAGGGGTAAGGGGACATACAAATCACCCAAACCTAAGTTTTACTGATGAAAATGAATTCATTTTGGTATCAATATGTAGCTATTTGATAGTTCTAACCTTCTAGTATTATTTTAAAAGCAATTAAGCCATTAGTTGTCCAGTAGTTAGGGAGTGTTCATAAATACTCTGGTGGGGGGCTGGAAAATATGTAGGGGGTCAAAAATTTTAGGAGTTCTGAATAGGGGGGGTTAAAAAGTTTTGGGTGTATGAACAGGGGGGGTTAAAAAGTTTTTCGGCATGTAGAGGGGGGGGGTGTAAAAAATTTCTCGCGCTGCGCGCGCAAATGTTCCCATATTAATCCAGAACAAAAGTACATTTGAACCAGTGTTCAAAATTGTCGTCTATAACTTAATTTTGAGGTTTGTGTCAGTTCTTTCTGGTCAGCTCTTTAAATCACTAAAAACTGCAATATCTTTGCTCTTCTTTAGTGTTGACAATTTTTACAATAATGTTTCATGTAGTACAGATTATTCATTTATTATCACTAATATATACAACTAAATCATGTTGCATTACAATTATAGGCGGAGGAGACTTGGAGAAACGGGGTACACGTCCTCCCCTCTAATTTTTTTTCCATGGGGGGACATCCCCTAAAAATCCTTAAAGAAGAAAAAATTAAGCAATAATAATAATTGCCATGTGCAACTTTTTTTAGCACATCGAAAAGCACCATGTTTTGTGCCCAATTAGGGTAAAATTGCAAAATTTTGCGCTATGCGAACTGGCCCATCAATTTAAGAGCAAAACACACCATTTCGGCAGTAGTGTAGACAGGGGGCGGAAGGGAACCTGACAAAAAATGAAAGAGAAAAGTGCCCCTCTGACAAAAAAGGAGATTAGCATGGACAAATGAAAATTATACGATGCAACAAACATGGGCCTAGACAATATTCCATATAAATTCAACCCGATCATGGGCCAAAATAGTGTAAAATACAAAATGTTTGCACGCTGTGTGCCCACATTGTCACAATAAAGGCATTTTCATCCCATCATGGGCGAAATACACAATTTTTGCACGCGTATTGTCCCAATAAAGCCTTTTTTGAAGCTCAAATACATGTACAGTCTCTCTAAAAAACAAAACCGGTATATGTATTTGCAACTGCAATTTATTTTCTCGTCTGTGTCCCCGAAATTTTATTCACCCCCCGACCAAGAAAACTTGCTACGCCCCTGTATTTTGGGCTAAAATACATAGGCGTAGTAAACATATAGGTGTAGATCCCGGGGGATGGCACATTCAACCATCTCCCCAATGTTGACGCTTGTATGTGTGTTTCTGACCAAATTAAGCTCATATTTGGCCATTTTAGCCCCAAAAGTACAAATTTTTGCGCGCTTCGCGCCTATGTTATCCACTTTTACATCAAATTTCATTCGTTTAGCTTCCACATTTCCACATCAATGACATGCGTATAATTTTATTGCACTTGAATACAAATTTTAATACCATTAATGCCATTTGAATGGTAGTAGAATTGAATTAGTAGAATGGTACATTATGATGGGGGGGGGGGTCAAAATAGTTTTGAACCTATATGAGGGGGGGTCAAAAAAGTTTTAGGTCCATTAAGAGGGGGGGTCAAAAAAGTTTTGGGTTCGCGAAGAGGAGGGGTTAAAAAAAATTTCGACATGAAAAAAATATTTTCCAGCCCCCCCACCAAAGTATTTATGAACACTCCCTTAAACATACAATATGAGAAAAATGTTGATATTTCATGTCTAACAGCGTAAAATATGACAATATTAAGGGGTAGGGGACATACAAATCACCAAAACTCATACAAATCACCCAAACTCAAGTTTTACTGATGAAAATGAATTCATTTTAGTATCAATATGTAGCTATTTGATAGTTCTAACCTTCTAGTATTATTTTAAAAGCAATTAAGCCATTAGTTGTCCGGTAGATAGACATAAAATGTATGAAAATGTTAATATTCAATGTCTAACAGCGTAAAATATGACAATTATTTAGGGGTAAAGGGACATACAAATCACCCAAACTCAAGTTTCACTGATGAAAATGAATTCATTTTGGTATCAATATGTAGCTATTTGATAGTTCTAACTTTCTAGTATTATTTTAAAAGCAATTAAGCCATTAGTTGTCCAGTAGTTAAACATACAATATGAGAAAAATGTTGATATTTCATGTCTAACAGCGTAAAATATGACAATATTGAGGGTAGGGACATACAAATCACCAAAACTCAAGTTTTACTGATGAAAATGAATTCATTTTGGTATCAATATGTAGCTATTTGATAGTTCTAACCTTCTAGTATTATTTTAAAAGCAATTCGTCGTCCGTATTCCATAGTGGCGTATAGTGGGGCGCCGCGAATAAACAACTTTTCGAGAAAATCGGGTTTGAAGAAATGCCAATTTAAAATCGAGTTGTGTAAATCAGACATTCATTATATTTTGTAAATGATGTGAAATTTCTGTAGTAAACTAAATAGATTTTATTGTTATATATTTTCAAAAGAAATAAATACATACTTTTGCTGGCAAACTGACAATAAAACTATACGTCACTATGGAAAACGAACAAAACGCAATACCCTAACCTTTTTCGTATTCCATAGTGGCGTATCGACCATACGCCACTTTTATACACATTTTATAATTATGAAATATCGGCAAAATGAAAAACATCGTATTCCATAGTGGCGTATAGGTCCGATACGCGTACGCCACTATGACATACGATGTTTTCATTTTGCCGATATTTCATAATTATAAAATGTGTATAAAAAGTGGCGTATGGTCGATACGCCACTATGGAATACGAAAAATTTCACTTTGTAACTATACGCCACATTTAATTAATCAATTACTAATTAATTAGCTAATTATGACTGATGAGACTTAGAAAAAATGAAAGAGAACATCATTAAAGACATATGTGCCAATTTTCAAAAAAATGACCAAAAATCACTATACGCCACTATGGAATACAGCCGACGAATTAAGCCATTAGTTGTCCGGTAGATAGACATAAAATGTATGAAAATGTTAATATTCAATGTCTAACAGCGTAAAATATGACAATATTAAGGGGTAAGGGACATACAAATCACCAAACTCAAGTTTTACTGATGAAAATGAATTCATTTTGGTATCAATATGTAGCTATTTGATAGTTCTAACTTTCTAGTATTATTTTAAAAGCAATTAAGCTATTAGTTGCCCGTTAGATAGACATAAAATGCATGAAAATGTTAATATTCAATGTCTAACAGCGTAAAATATAACAATATTAAGGGGTAAGGGGACATACAAATCACCAAAACACAGGTTTCACTGACGAAAATGAATTCCATTTTGGTATCAATATGTAGCTATTTGATTGTTCTCATTTTCTGGCATTATTTTAAAAGCAATTAAACCATTAGTTGTCAGGTAGTTAAACATACAATATGAGAAAAATGTTAATATTCCATGTCTAACAGCGTAAAATATGACAATATTAAGGAGTAGGGGACATACAAATCACCAAAACTCAAGTTTTACTGATGAAAATGAATTCATTTTGGTATCAATATGTAGCTATTTGATAGTTTTAACCTTCTAGTATTATTTTAAAAGCAATTAAGCCATTAGTTGCCCGGTAGGTAGACATAAAATGCATGAAAATCGTCGGTCGCAACACATAGTGGCGTATAGCCATTTTCCAAATTTTCCGTTTCACATAGTGGCGTATAGGTTTAGAGCTAGCTAATATCCTATAATAGTTATTCTTTGTTAACTATTAAAAATACAGTTTAATAGCTTGAACCTTAAACTTTAATTTTAAACGGAATCGGGCCACTGAGAGATAACAGTGGAGGAGTATCGACTCCGTTAGTAGTAGCATATCCTTCAAAAACGTTTTGCTCGGAGACGTATTTTGTCCTTCACGTACGCCACTATGTGTTGCGACCGACGATTAATGTAGTATTCCATGTCTAACAGCGTAAAATATAACAATATTAAGGGGTGAGGGGACATACAAATCACCAAAACACAAGTTTCACTGACGAAAATGAATTCCATTTTGGTATCAATATGCAGCTATTTGATTGTTCTCATTTTCTGGCATTATTTTAAAAGCAATTAAACCATTAGTTTCCCACGAGGGGTTGAAGGTCATGAGTAAATGTTGAGTTATGGCAGTTTATATGTCCTCTACCCCTTAATATTGTCATATTTAAGCTGTTAGACATAGAATATTTACCTTTTCCTCACAGTTACTGTGTATCTACCTGACAACTAATGATCGCTTTGCTTTGAAATAAAACAATTTTTGCACGCGTATTGTCCCAATAAAGCCTTTTTTTGAAGCTCAAATACATGTACAGTCTCTCTAAAAAACAAAACCGGTATATGTATTTGCAACTGCAATTTATTTTCTCGTCTGTGTCCCCGAAATTTTATTCACCCCCGACCAAGAAAACTTGCTACGCCCCTGTATTTTGGGCTAAAATACATAGGCGTAGTAAACATATAGGTGTAGATCTCGGTGGATGGCACATTCAACCATCTCCCCAATGTTGACGCTTGTATGTGTGTTTCTGACCAAATTAAGCTCATATTTGGCCATTTTAGCCCCAAAAGTACAAATTTTTGCGCTTTTCGCCTATGTTATCCACTTTTACATCAAATTTCATTCGTTTAGCTTCCACATTTCCACATCAATGACATGCGTATAATTTTATTGCACTTGAATACAAATTTTAATACCATTAATGCCATTTGAATGGTAGTAGAATTGAATTAGTAGAATGGTACATTATGATATGATGGGGGGGGGGGGTCAAAATAGTTTTGAACCTATATGAGGGGGGGGCAAAAAAGTTTTAGGTCCATTAAGAGGGGGGGTCAAAAAGTTTTGGGTTCGCGAAGAGGAGGGTTAAAAAATTTCGACATGAAAAAAATATTTTCCAGCCCCCCCACCAAAGTATTTATGAACACTCCCTTAAACATACAATATGAGAAAAATGTTGATATTTCATGTCTAACAGCGTAAAATATGACAATATTAAGGGGTAGGGGACATACAAATCACCAAAACTCATACAAATCACCCAAACTCAAGTTTTACTGATGAAAATGAATTCATTTTAGTATCAATATGTAGCTATTTGATAGTTCTAACCTTCTAGTATTATTTTAAAAGCAATTAAGCCATTAGTTGTCCGGTAGATAGACATAAAATGTATGAAAATGTTAATATTCAATGTCTAACAGCGTAAAATATGACAATATTAAGGGGTAAGGGACATACAAATCACCCAAACTCAAGTTTCACTGATGAAAATGAATTAATTTTGGTATCAATATGTAGCTATTTGATAGTTCTAACTTTCTAGTATTATTTTAAAAGCAATTAAGCCATTAGTTGTCCAGTAGTTAAACATACAATATGAGAAAAATGTTGATATTTCATGTCTAACAGCGTAAAATATGACAATATTGAGGGGTAGGGGACATACAAATCACCAAAACTCAAGTTTTACTGATGAAAATGAATTCATTTTGGTATCAATATGTAGCTATTTGATAGTTCTAACCTTCTAGTATTATTTTAAAAGCAATTAAGCCATTAGTTGTCCGGTAGATAGACATAAAATGTATGAAAATGTTAATATTCAATGTCTAACAGCGTAAAATATGACAATATTAAGGGGTAAGGGACATACAAATCACCAAACTCAAGTTTTACTGATGAAAATGAATTCATTTTGGTATCAATATGTAGCTATTTGATAGTTCTAACTTTCTAGTATTATTTTAAAAGCAATTAAGCTATTAGTTGCCCGTTAGATAGACATAAAATGCATGAAAATGTTAATATTCAATGTCTAACAGCGTAAAATATAACAATATTAAGGGGTAAGGGGACATACAAATCACCAAAACACAGGTTTCACTGACGAAAATTAATTCCATTTTGGTATCAATATGTAGCTATTAGATTGTTCTCATTTTCTGGCATTATTTTAAAAGCAATTAAACCATTAGTTGTCAGGTAGTTAAACATACAATATGAGAAAAATGTTAATATTCCATGTCTAACAGCGTAAAATATGACAATATTAAGGAGTAGGGGACATACAAATCACCAAAACTCAAGTTTTACTGATGAAAATGAATTCATTTTGGTATCAATATGTAGCTATTTGATAGTTTTAACCTTCTAGTATTATTTTAAAAGCAATTAAGCCATTAGTTGCCCGGTAGGTAGACATAAAATGCATGAAAATCGTCGGTCGCAACACATAGTGGCGTATAGCCATTTTCCAAATTTTCCGTTTCACATAGTGGCGTATAGGTTTAGAGCTAGCTAATATCCTATAATAGTTATTCTTTGTTAACTATTAAAAATACAGTTTAATAGCTTGAACCTTAAACTTTAATTTTAAACGGAATCGGGCCACTGAGAGATAACAGTGGAGGAGTATCGACTCCGTTAGTAGTAGCATATCCTTCAAAAACGTTTTGCTCGGAGACGTATTTTGTCCTTCACGTACGCCACTATGTGTTGCGACCGACGATTAATGTAGTATTCCATGTCTAACAGCGTAAAATATAACAATATTAAGGGGTGAGGGGACATACAAATCACCAAAACACAAGTTTCACTGACGAAAATGAATTCCATTTTGGTATCAATATGCAGCTATTTGATTGTTCTCATTTTCTGGCATTATTTTAAAAGCAATTAAACCATTAGTTTCCCACGAGGGGTTGAAGGTCATGAGTAAATGTTGAGTTATGGCAGTTTATATGTCCTCTACCCCTTAATATTGTCATATTTAAGCTGTTAGACATAGAATATTTACCTTTTCCTCACAGTTACTGTGTATCTACCTGACAACTAATGATCGCTTTGCTTTGAAATAATACTAGAAAGATAGAACAATCACTTAAATACATTTTGATACCAAGATGAAATCATTTTCATGAGTAAAAGCTGAGTTGTGGCAGTTTATATTTCCCCTACCCCTTAATATTGTCATATTTATTTATGCTGTTAGACATAGAATAGTTACCTTTTCCTCACAAATACTGTGTATCTACCTGACAAATAATGGTCGCTTTGCTTTAAAATAATACTAGAAAGTTAGAACAATCACTTGGATACATTTTGATACCAAGATGAATTCATTTTCATGAGTAAAAGTTGAGTTTTGGCAGTTACA
Organism: Amphiura filiformis; assembly: GCF_039555335.1. Taxonomy (NCBI): domain Eukaryota; kingdom Metazoa; phylum Echinodermata; class Ophiuroidea; order Amphilepidida; family Amphiuridae; genus Amphiura; species Amphiura filiformis. The sequence goes on from NC_092631.1 coordinate 81,859,851, forward strand.
AATTTCCCCTACCCCTTAATATTGTCATTTTACGCTGTTAGACATAGAAAATTTACCTTTTCCTCACAGTTTCTGTATATCTGCCTGACAAATAATGATCGCTTTGCTTTAAAATAATACTATAAAGCTAGACCAATAACTTGGATATATTTTGATACCAAGATGAATTCAATTTCATGAGTAAAAGTTGAGTTATGACAGTTTACATTTCCCCTACCCCGTAATATTGTTATCTTCACGCTGTTAGACATAGAAAAGTTACCTTTTCTCACAGTTTCTGTATATCTGTCTGACAACTAATGGTTGCTTTGCTTTAAAATGATACTAGAAAGTTAGAACAATCACTTAGATACATTTTGATACCAAGATGAATTCATTTTCATGAGTAAAAGTTGAGTTATGGCAGTTTATATTTCCCTACCCCTTAATATTGTCATATTTACGCTGTTAGACATATAGAAAACATACCCTTTTCTCACAGTTTCTGTGTATCTACCTGACAACTAATGGTCGCTTTGCTTTAAAATAATACTAAAAAGTTAGAACAATCAATTAGATATACATATTGAATTGAATTGAATTGAATTAATACCAAGATGAAGTCAATATCATGAGTAAAATATTGAGTTCTGATGATTTATTGTCCCCTACCCCTTAATATTTTTCTATGTTATGTTGATATACGAGGGAAATCAACGTCAGTTTTTGTTGTGTTTTTGGGTTTTTAAAACGTTTTTGTCTTTTTCCCAGTGGTTACTCACGTCCTACACATAAATATTCAAAATATTACATCAATGGAAACTTAACGGATTTTGTAAATGGAAGTTGGTGCAGTATAGTGACATATTCATGTACACACACATTCATCCCCTCACCCCCACACATACCCTATGTACACCCAGCACCCCACACACGCCTCGTCCCACAGACACCCCCAACAAACTCATACATATTATAATGATTGGAACTGTTACAATAATGTTTCCCTTGGTATGCTTAACATTAAAAACAAAATAAAACATTAAAATTTAAATTAAAAAATTAAAAATGGAAACTGAATCAATTTTGAAAATATAAAGTGATATAGTTGTGAGATTTGAGGCCAATGTCAAACTTTACACATATGGTTTTAAAAAATCAGATTACCACTCATTTATGGACTATATACTTCCAAATATGCTCAAATGAAACCTGTTTTTGTTTAAAAATAAAACTAGAAAGTTAGTAAAATCATTTAGCTACATATTGATACCAAAATGAATTCAAAATCACGAGTAAAAGTTGAGTTCTTGGAGTTTATATCTCCCCTAACCCTTAATTTTGTCCTATTTTTTGTGATTTTATGCGATTATACGTCCATACATAAAATGACCTGTAAAAAAAAAGCGATACCACAATTTGAGTCCACTACCTACCTAGCAGTGATCTAGAGGGTCCATACTTACTACCTATGGTGTCAAACCTTGTATGTAGTGGGGGATGAACGAAGTCATTTTTTTGAGGTTGCTGCTCCTGTACTATACAGTGCGCATTGTGTTGAATGATCTTTCTTTCAAACATGAAATGAAGTGAATTGACGCATACGTTATGTAATCGTTCATTTCTTCGCAATCAGTCAGCTGAATCCAGTAAAATTAGCGTATAAGATGCAGAATGAGATGGGCTACACGCTGATATTTAGATTGTTTGATTCTGATGTATATTTCTCAACTTACGTTCAAATTATTTTTTCTAGGACACCCTGTACAATTCATTTGTACTAATGGTTTAAAACCCAAAAGTATCATTAAAATCGTTGAATGAAGTATTTCATACTGCAAATTTGACAACTCCTTTGTTGCTCTGCGATCTGGTTGAAGAAAGTTTAAAGCATTTCAATAGTCATAGTAACGGGTCGGATGTCAGATTCCAGAAGTCCTTCTGCATAGATTACTGGATGACTATCCAATGCAATACATGCTTTCCTCTGCGCGCCGTTTTTTATTCAAATTTAACCCAGATTGTCGCATGTTGATTAATAGATGAAAAGCTCAATTGAACCCAATAGAGATCTATAGGACACGCTTAAGAAAATGGCGAACAAGTCCATCAAGTCAGACATAACCCTAGAGGGCTTGCGCCGCACCCGGTTGAGAATAGCATTGACCAAGAAGAAATAAAACGCCCCGTCAGAAGCATGCGAAGTCGTATTACAGCAATTGCAATAATTATTGTGAACAGGAGTATTGACGGATAAACTGAAGTAAAGTGCATTTGACATGATTAAGAGTTAAAGAATGAGTAGCATGAAATTAAAATAAGCAGGTTTAGTATAGTTATAACACTGCATTGTTAGAACACGTGTTAACATTTTAATAAACGCTGATTACCAGGCGAACCGCACAATTGTTGTTTGAAAATTTTGACCATTAAATTTAAACTTCTGATAACGTGTGTTACAAAGTTTACACTTGTTGCTTACAATTGTAACCAACAATTGTGAGGGTCATCTTGTAATCCGTTTTGGTTTAAAATAATAACGCGTGCTCTAAAAGTGCACTGAGAGAGGAAAATGTTTATGTTTTGAATATATGGCGTGATTATTGGCTTTGCACTTACAGGGGCTAATGCAACTTTTGAAATCCGACCCTTTACAATTGAAATGCTTGTATTTTGTTTTCAACGATATTGCAGAGCAGCAAATGAGATGTCAAAATTAGCAGAATTATATGCTGCAATCAGCAAATTTATTAATTTGCTCAATAACCTTTTATTTTTAAATCAATTCGACCTTTTCATGTGTAACCGCATTATACCTTTTTGAGCAGTGTATATCCAAATGACTTGAAGCTAATTGTAGAACCATCCTAATTTAATACCCATTGGTATTAAGAGCTACCTTCAAACATCGAGTAGAGGATGGTTCATAAAGTCCACCATAGATTACTACAGTAAACATTACGTTTCACTACCTAGAGAGAATTGATCACAAATTGAATTCCTTCCTGAGGTTCGTATTTGTCAATGATTTGACCAGATCACAAGGATGTCATTATAGCTATAGTTACATAAAAATGACCTTGTGTGGTATTTAGTTCCCAGGAAGTGAGTTTTGCCTGAGGCAATTTGTGGTTAAATGTTGATCCCTCACTACAAAGAGTTACCACCGTCGATTTGGTTGAAAAAAGAGGTGAGACATGATCAAATCTCTCCAGGTAACAAAATAAATAAGTTTTCTTTTCATATGTAGCAGAAAAATCTAGTGAGAATCATGTTCGATTTTTAGTCGAAAATAATACTTAGATACGTAGCTGTAATTCCCCAATTTTTATTGGCTTTAGATTAGTACTACTTGCTAAAAAATTGTCCACCACGCGTGATTCATAATTTTCTACATTCATTTGAAATACAAAGGTGGTTATCTATCCGATATTAAGCTTAGCACAATCATGACATTATGCTAAATTTATTACTCTATCAATGAGGTAGCGGTGCTTCCACAAACGCAACATAAAGCGCTGTACCTCATTGGGTAAAAACCAATCGCTGTCGCTCAGCGATATAGAACAAATAATCAGCTTTAGATGTTTAGTTGCGGAACAAAAGAGAAACGAAAACTCATTACCTAAAAGGATGTCATGTCCATTTCATTATCATCAAGTGCAACTTTGAATTGGACAATAAGAATTTCTGTCCCGATTCCTGCTTAATCATTTTTCACAAATGAGGTGTAAAATTATCTTTACAACGATAATTCAGAGTGGGTTAAAGCGAACCCTCTAATGTTATTATTTGCTTCAGCGGGACAAGGGTTAAATTGGTATAAAAGTTAGTTGAGATGTCTGACAAAATCCAAATTAAAATTACGTGAAATGACCTGGAGTAGTAACGATAACTCTGGAACTATCGGTCAACTGATTATGCATCCAGACTGTTAACAACGGCAGGAAATGTGATAAATTACCAAAGTGACGGGATATCCGCCACTGACTGCAGTTTAGAAAGGTGCTCGATATCGATATGACATATTGGCATGACCTAGTTACACAGCCGTGACGTTCTTACAGGTTCTTCTTTCTTCTTCTTTCTTCTTTCTGTCAACCATTACATTTGCTCTAGCACTCACATGCTCACATCGATTTTGACCTAACTTGGTCACAATGATCATTGACCGTGCCCCTACATGTCACATGAAACTTGTGGGGTCAAAGGTCACGCAGGGGTCATAGGGGTCAAAAACGTGATTTCAACTCAAAATGCATCTTCTCCTACAAATTACGTAGGACAGTGACGCCACTTGCACACATCCATTGTTATTATCCAGTGTCTATATGGTGTACACAGATTTGGGGTCAAAGGTCATTAAAGGGTCACTTCCGGTATAAAATGAAATACTTTCAAAATTTTTTATTAGCTAAGAAAAACACAGGACAGTAACGGTATGTTCACATATGAGTTGCAGTTACCCAATGTATATGTGGTATTTTTTTATTTGGGGTCAAAGGTCATTAAGGGGTCACTTCCGGAATGAAACGAAATACCTTTAAAATGCATCTTCTCCCACAAATTATGTAGGACAGTGACACCACTTGCACACATGCATTGTTATTACCCAGTGTCAATGTGGTGTACACAGATTTGGGGTCAAGGGTCATTAAGGGGCCACTTCCGGTATAAATCGAAATATCTTCAAAAAATTTATTAGCTAAGAAAAACATAGGACAGTGATGGTATGATCACACATAAATTATGTTCAATCAATGTATATATGGTATTTTTTATTTGAGGTCAAAGGTCATTAAGAGGTCATTTCCGGTATAAAACGAAATACCATTGTTATTACCCAGTGTCTATGTGGTGTACACAGATTTGGGGTCAAAGGTCATTAAGGGGTCACTTCCGGTCTGAGACGAAAAACCTTCAAAATGCCCCTTCTGCCACAAATAACATGGCAAAGTAATGCCACGTGCACGCATACATTGACATTAGCCAATGTCTATGGGGTTTTCATACATTTTGGGGTCAAAGGTCATTAAGGGGTCAACACACGGCTGTGTTCGTGGTCTTAGACCACAGCTAAGTCTAGTTAACGTTTTTCTTGGCTTAAAAATGTTTGTAATAAATATAACATAAGACATTAAAGTTCAATTATACCTTGTCAGATTTTTGAGCTACTCAATTAATATTGGCAGCAAACCATCAAATAATGGCGTACTTTGGATATTGAGCTAAACGTGAGGTGTCGGAAATTACCGTAACGCTCTTCCCTGACACCAGCAGACACCACAAATTTGTTACCTCAGGCAGGGGCCTCCCCTTCAGCTGAAAGCGCACACGATACCTCGGACCACTGGTGGTGTTAGGTTTAATAAATGTAAATGTATAACATCCTTATTCAATCGCCCAGGATGTTGCGATCTTGCCCAATTAACAGATATTTTTGTGCCGTCACTAAAGTAAAAAAAAAGTGTTAGTCTTAAAATATATCTGCATCTTAACATTCTTTATTCTGTACAGATACATATTACTCATCTGCGCTCAGTGGTCGTCTCTCTTTGACGCAAACTTGTGTGATGCATTAATTTTGTTCTTATGCTGAGAAAACCTGAAAGAGCAACTTATAGAGCAAACTTTCGTTCTGGAACATATTTAGGGAAAACGTGGTTTTGCAAAGCATCTTGTCAATTTAATGACAACACAAAAATACCTAGGGACATGGGATTTCTATGATTTCATCAGTCACTTACTAGGTAGGTTTAAATTGTGCTTTTGAAGCTACCGTTACCTCACTTAGCCAGTAACAAACTTAGAAATTGAGATCGAATAAGAAAAACGGGGAACTAGGCCTAATTCCTGGAGCAGAGCAATTACCAAAAAGCTTTTATATGCTTGGTATGAAGCGCCATGTAGTTAAACATACAAAGACAAAATACAAGGCTCTCTTGTTTGTCAACCGTAGAATCAATGTTCACCTAAGGCAAGAACATATCAAGTGAATGACATTTGTCAATAACATTATGCGTTGTACCTCAGTTATGTCGCATTGGTCGCAAAAGAGACCTTGCTGTCGGACAATTGTCAGTTAAAAATAATCACAATCCATTGATGGCATCTTTGTTTCAGGAGTTTTATCGTTACATTACAAGTCGAGTAAGAAGATACATAGAGTGATGCATGCAGGAGAAATGTTTCAGTTTTCAGCATCACTCTGTGCATTATGTGTAAGTGCATGTCCTCAAATTCACTTCAAGTGCTCTTCGTGACAACTAATATCTAGGCTGAGTGTTTTTAACTTCCAAAAAAGAGTTTATCTATTACAAAGTAGGTAATGGGGTTACGCATCCTGCACAAGAACAAATAAACACAATAGAGAACGATTGCTCGATACAAGAGGTAATTGAATAATTTTAGAGGAAAAAGTGAAGAGTTAACCAGAGATATACTATTCCTACGTTAACCAAAACAAAGCTATGCCCAATTACTTCTAGAAGTGCTACAAAACATGTATCATTGTGAATAAATGACAAATAAATCAAGGCCAGTCAATATAACTATTTGAGATGTTATGTGAATATTTTTTGGGCCGATATATTTGGATAAGTTATAAAAAATGTGAATGTGCCATTCTGAAAACCCAGAGGTTTGTAATATCTAGAAGTCAATCGTCCCTGCTTACTGTACGTGGACAGTTTGATGTCAGTTCTGATGCAACGATTTGCTCAGTATTGCGTTAACACAAAAAGTAAGGGTAATATGAAATCCTAAATGAGGATTGATAAAAATAATAAGGATCTATAAGTAAGCGAGCTTTGTGCGTTGTCTGTACAATTGAATAAGCTATGTATATGATTTCGCCAACATTTGGGCTTACTTGTCTTTCTACTTTGCCAGTTTTGCCTAAGATGATAAACACTACAAGAACACTCTATTGCACAATATAGATCTTAAAAAGGTCTTGGCTATTGATAGATATTTCACTTATATTGGGAACGGGAACATGAGATAAGTTGGCATTCATTTTTGAAAGAAAAAAAGAAAGAAAAAGGTTGAATTTTTGTGTGATCCTAAAATGAAATATATAAGTGTGCCATTAGATTTAGCACAATTCTAGAGAGTTTGCAATTTCTATAGCAATACCCCTAATACTGCGTTGGTTTGGCAATCTTAATTAATTTAATGATAAAGAGCATTGGCACGGAAGGAGCATCAGTAAAGCCATCTGGGAGAGAATGGAGCAGTCTTCACTAAACAAGAAAGGGGACCTGAGATCCGTTCAAAAGCCCTACTAAAATCAGTTATAACATGATTAACAGAATGTTCTTCTTGCTAAAACCAAATATGTTTTACTGCACTGATAGTTTCGGCCATCTTGGTCGAAGGCCATCATCGGAGTCTTAGTATACAAATATTTACTGCCATGAGAGGTTCTGGTTAAAACTATGGGCCCGAGGTGAGATCAATAGTACTATTTTCCTGAGGGGCGCAGCCTCGAAGGAAAATAGTACTATTGATCTCAGCCAGGGACCATAGTTTTAACCAGAACCTCGAATGAAGGCAGTATATATTTGTTTTTATATCCTTCGTTCATAGACTTTTTGTTCATTGATTGGCTACAAGATTACATAGGCCTCGCACTGTCAGTGTATATTTGTTCAAGTTGTATCTTCATTCCACTGTGCCTTCATTCATAGATTTTTTGTTCAAAGATTAGTGAAAAGATTTAGGCCTAGGCCTACATGTAAAAAGGTTTAGGGCCTACATGTAAACGCAAAGGTCATCATGCATCGGGATAGGCCACCGTACGCACGGCACTAGGCCGGCTGCCTTAGGCGGTCCAAGAACAGTCTCGCCCTGTCAGTGTTTGTTTTTAAGCTTACCATGTCAGTATCGCTCTGAAGCTGACTCTGTGCTGGTCTGAAAACAGTAAATATTCCTGCGCTAGAACTGGTAACAAATTCAAATTAAACAGCTGAAATCGTGAATCTTCAACAGCAGTAACAGCCCACTCCAGCTTAATTTAACTATTTCGCGAGGTTTGTGTTCTCGTTTCTCGGCAGTGACAAAATATTCTCATAGTCAATGTAGACGTTCAATGTTATTTTTATGCTTTAGGGACTGCGACGTGGGTATGCTGCTATACGTAAATAGTAAATATCCAGAAGTGCTATTTACGGCTTGGAGGGTACAATTTACGAACGTAAATAGTACTTTTTGCAACTTCCTCACAGAATAGTGTGTTTATTTTTGATCACCTGACACACTTTTAACCAATCAATGAACAAGAATCTATGAATGAAGGATATAATACTTGATCCTTCCTTCTGGCTGATTGATCACCAACAGAGAGCGCACTAGTGCCCAGATCTATGTGGATAAGAAAGAGATGGGGAGGGGTATTTTCTCAGTCACGTATACGATCCACTTATGGGCGCTACTAGTGCGCCCACTGAAGGAAGTACTATCACTCCGATGTGGCCGAAACTGTCAGTTCAGTAAAATAAATTTGGTTTTGGCAAGAAGAATATTCTGTTATTTGTATCACACAAACCTAATGAATTTCTTCAAGAATACTCTACACATACTCTAAGGTTTATCAGTTTCTTCATACAACTCGGTGAGCAGATCCGCCCTTTCTATTACTAAATTCACATCAAAGCTAAGCTCAGTGTCCTTCATGACTAGATGAAAATGTCACTACCCTTGATAATTTGTTCATATATGCACATACATTTTGAATGTTTTGCAGATATTAAATTGTTACTAATCTTGGTAATATCTTCAGCAACAATGATTTGTATTGATTTATGTAAAATGTCAAACGGCTTTCCTGTGATATCTCAAGTAGACTCTGTTTTTGTTTTTGTTTCTCGATTAGTGTAGAGAATTTCAATCAGCTGTGAAAAAAAGTAACAATTAATATCACTTTCGGATCTACGGTTATGTTAACTCCTTTTGGTCTAAAAAGACGGTTGTCTTTAAGCCGTAGGAAATCTTAGGATTGTTGGTACACCCCCTCCCCTCCCTTCGCAGGACAAAAAACCCTCCTTATAGCATTGTACCTAAGTAAGACAAGAATTAAACCCTAATACCGTGTTTCAAAAGAGGCTAGTTACCCTCCTTTTATTCATTTCCCCCATACGGCTATCCTCTATCAAACAACGTCATGACACCGTGTTAATTAGATCACGTTGAAAACCTATTTCTAATCTTTTACAATCAACTACTCTTGTGGCGCTATTGTATAAAATCTAGAAGGACTACTCTGTAAATGAAAATATCGTTATAAAGAGCAGATTCTGAATGTTGAAATTAAAAGAAGAATTGTTATATCACACCAAACCCGAGTTATACTTAATATTTGAATAAAACAAAACATTTTTGTAGCTGCACGTGGTTTCACTTGTACCATGCCTATTGTGATGTAGCTATACTGATTTTTTTTAATGACCGGTAACGACAGTGAACGTACAGTGCAACTTACTTACTAAAAGTTCGAATTTATTATACAAACTGCGTTGCAGTTTTCCGCTATTTCCGAGCGTTTTCCGAGGAAAATGATGACCGAACTTTTCATTCGAATGTCGTTTAATAGTGTCTAATCAAGGAAAGTTTGTGACGCAATTGCTTGGTTTGCGTAGATATCATAATGTCGTTCCAAATGCTTCACAAGATCACATACACAGGTGCTAGTAGCGTTGAAATTTGAAACTGAACGTCTATTAATCTCACCATTAATATTCAAACACAAAACATTTGTTTAAAGTTTGCTTAAATCTATCGCTGTCAAGATGGTCTCTGACACGATCAAGACAATTATTTCTGTGATTGCACTTAGGGGTAACTGCATTATTGATTCTACGATAACGGCTTGAAGTTTTAATGTCGCAGTGACAGAAAAAACATACTTGAAACAGACACATTCATTTTTTTTTCAGGGATCTCACGGGCCTTGAAAATTTGCAGGTGTGACGCATGCGCCCATCTGGCCGTAAAAACACTATTCAGTCGAAGATGATATATGGCAATTATTATAAATAGTAAAGCATTGGTTCAATTGTTCATTAAAATTAGTCTGGGAGAACATGACCAGCGCGGTGCTTGCACCTGAACATTACGACAGATAAAATTTACGCAATGTTTTGTACATGTGGACTCATGACATGAGGAATGGTATTTCTTGAATACTTGCCTATAACATTAATGTTTTAATATTCCAAATGTATGGATTGTGTATTAAATGAAACATCACTTGAAATAACCTTGGATAATCTGTACAATACATGTGTATCACAATGATTTCCTAGTAGGCAATTTATTCAAAGCAAGAAGAAGAACCAAATTGGCGGTCAACAAAATAGTTGCAGACAGGTTGTTCAGAGACGCAGGAAATGTGATGAATTACCTAAGCGAAGGAATTACCGCCTCTATCTGTAGTTAAGTAAAATGCTGCAGTTCCATTAGACATTTTGACATGACCTAATTCACCAACAGAAAAGGTTTTCTTGACTCAAAAAATAGGAGTAACGTCTATGAAATTGTAGAGCGTTGGTTTTGGCACCAAACCATCAACAAAGGACGTATTTCAAAACGTTTGTTTACACATAACTATTAAAACTTATCGTTTGTTACATGTTATTGTTTTTATTTAAATTCAGAGATGTGCAACTAAAGAGGAACACGTTAGGGGAATTGTACAGTAAGCAAAAGAATTAAGGTAGCAGTTATGTTCACCCCTGTATATCCTAAATAAAGACACACGTGTCAAAATTAGAACAAACAGCCAATGCCTAAACTCTTTAGCTCTGATTTAAGACCTCATTTGTTGAAATTGGTTTAGAATTATAGCAACGGTGATCTAAAACCTAATGAAGATATGAAATAAAAAGTTGCAATTTTGTGTTCTAATCAATGAAAGCACGACGCTAGTTTTTCGTGCTAATCAATGAAAGCACGGCGCTAGTTTTCTTGTTCGCGAACGCTTTGTGTTCAAATCAATAGGGCATGTAATGTCGCAAACTGTAACTCTTAAATTGCATCTTCCTTGGGTTTTGGATCGTCGTGTCTTTATTCTTGCACAATTTCAACGAATGAGGTCTTAAATTCGAGCTAAAAGATGCAGCTATTGGCTGTTAGTTCCAATAATGACATATCTGCATTTGTTAAGGATAGTTAGGGGTGAACGTAACTGGTATCTTAATTATTTGGCTTACTGTAGTATTCTCCCGTTGGCGCACTACTCTAATAACTGGAGTTCGATATAAAATTGGATCGATTGAGCCCATATTTATTGGTCGAGCTATGAGTTTTAAAATATTGGACGAGACGTGTGGTCGAGTCCAATATCCTTGACCATGTTGTTGTATCCATGTATATAGGTGGTGATGTCATCTCTTCATCTTTATTTCTGTTTTCCAATTCTTATTTCGGGGTAATTTTGTTTCTTTGTCCATCTGCTGTCTCATGTTCTTATCCCTTTATCATTTAGTCGATCTTCTCTACATTGTCTTATTTTGATGTGTCTCACCTTGTCTCGCAGTGTGAGATGTAGCATCTTTCTTTCCATAGCACTCTTGTTTGTAATCAATTTCTGTTCCAAACCCTTTGTTGCTGACCATGTCTCTGCTCCATATGTCATGCCCGTCAAGACAAACTGATAGAAAATCATTCTTCTTAATGGTATTGGTGTGGTCTTGTCTGTCAAAATTTACGGTTCGTTTTCAGGTTGTGTTTTGTGCCTCTGTAATAATTGAATTGAGTAAGGAATAGGCTGGTGCCAGAGAATTTTTGAAAAAGGTGTATGCTGTTTCATTTTCTCATGAAAATGTTGTATTTTCTTAAGAATATGTGAAGTAACTTGGTGTTGTCGTCATACGCGTTTCATCTTTTTCTCAAAAGGGCTGTCAAGCAAATCAAGTTTAAAATTTAACAAAGGCATATAGAATATTGCTCAAAATATATTAATCATATGCGTTTTCTAAATTGAACTGCTTGGTGCATCAAAACACTTCAATGGCCCATGTCAAACAAGTCTGGAACCTAAGAATAGGAGAACAAAGCCCGATACAAAAGACATCGTTATCCAGTACGAATTGTTTGAACCCCGTCATTGTATCTTAAACATCAAATACTCCTTTTTACCTTTGGAATTGATTAAACACATTGAGTTATCTATAAGTATGTCACATTGAGAAATCTATACGTATAGACATTTGTCCAGGGTCGAGACCATTGACAAGCCTAATTGATTCTCTATAATCTGGGCTCTTTTTCTTCCTTTTTAATGCCATTTTTGCCAAAGGTGAAATAGGCTACATATATTTCCCATACTATTTTTCACATTATTGATCTTAGAAAGGTTGGGAGTATTGATGATCTCCTTTAAAGCGGAAAGTAAATTGTAGACTCATCTGTGTGCCATTAGTTGGCATTCATCTCTTCCGTTTTCTGTAGAAGAAACCAAACGTAGACTATAATGATATTGTGGTAGCATTCAATTTGCGAGGAATTTACGGTGAAGGAATTTCTAAAGTAAAAACACGTAACACGGTTAGACTAAATGCCGCTCTAATAATTACACTTGTCTGGCATGCAATACGCATTAGTTAAAGTTAAATTACGATTGTCGTTTAGTTTTCAGTCTTTCGTTTGCATTTGGTTCTTGACTGTTTGCCATATAAAAGTAAGTACATTATTAAAAAAGGAAAATCCCGACACATTATAATGTTTCCCAAAGTTTTAGTTTATGTATGTAATTAACAACACCTCGAATACAAATTTGTATTACAATTTTGTTTGAATACATTTAATAAAATTTGATTGGTCCAACACAAAGAGATGACGAAGAAATATGTGATGCGATCAAGCAAAATCAGCCGGAAGTCGGAAATACTAAATTTTCAGTTTCTTATAGGATAGTAAAAAACATTTACAAAGCTGGATTTTGCAGAAAACTCCATTGAAATTGAACAGCCAGTTCCAAAGATATGAGCAATTAAAGAGTTTCCAAAACAACAGGAAACAAAAGGAAATATTTCATTTGTTTGGCTATATATCAAAATCAATTATTTACGAGTTCAGCCCGTACGCAGGATTTCATTTGCGGGGTGCTGATTTTGAAACAGTGGCGATTTTGTGAAAAGAGGACTAAGACTTTCTTCCCAAAATTTGGACCTTTTTTGTCCAAAAAAGCGTAAAAAACCGCTACGCTCGCAAATTCTGAAATGTTGGGACTTTTCGTATACTTTTCCAAATTTACCCCCCCCTGCGTACGGGCCTCTGCGAGTTCCAACTGATTTGGCTTGATCGCATCACATATGTATGTGTTATATGGCAAGCATGTTTGCATCTACCCACATGTGATTCTATTCGACATTCACTTAAGGGGAAGCTGCACTGAAAAAAGTGATTTTCTAAAGTATTTGACCTGTGCATTTGTAAATTGGTGGGAATGTGTGTGCTGATCAAACTTAGCGATTCCAGCCAAAAAAATGATCGTCGTTATAACGGTTGCCATGGTAACGGCGGCCATGTTGGATTTTCACATGATGTCGTTGCCCGTCATTTTTCTCAGTCGTTCAAAAACGGGTCGTTTCCATGGTTACCAGATGTTTTTCAAAATTTCCTTCTATAAATATTTAGATACAGGTATGTCCAACATACTTGCCAATAATAAGCTCAAACAGATACACCATTACCAAGAAAAGTGACGCGCAAGGTAAACAATGACGCGAAACAACATCTGGCAGAAAATGGCATTTTAAGTCTAGAAACACTTAATATGTTAATTAGGCAGTAATTATGCATATTAAATGTTATAAAATCATGTTTCTGACAACAATAACATTTATACTAATTATTAGCACTCTTTATAGACAATAAACATATTACATTATTCAGAAATTAATTTTTAGCTGGAAATTCCTTAAATATCGCCCCTTGAAAAAAATACAATACATAAGAAATACATTACGTGTATTAGTATAGGACAGAATTCAATTCGCGACTTTTTCGCGTCACGTTGTTCCCTTTGATTACTTGCAACTTCTGAACCCCTATTTCACAAAAATCCTGGTGCAGCTTCCCCTTAACTTTAACAGGCTGTTGCAAAGATCTTTCGCACTGCTGTCGACCCATCGCGTAAAAAGGAACAAAGTCACGTCGCGCGATGATACGCAGATTGATCGTATAATGGGGGATATGATGTAATGATGACTCAATTAGCTCGATTTCATATTTGCGCTACACCAGGCACTGCGACAGGTCTTTCAAATGGGTGTAATAAGCTATAGCGATCGACCGGCAAACGTGATGCATGATGGATACAAGTGCTCAAATCGTATCGAATTTGTTATCTGCGACGGCGTTGACCCCTTTTTGTTCACAGCAGTTGTGAACATAATGTCATGACAGCAACTGTTGATCAAATTAACCTACAACTGGAGAGTTCTGGTGTCGAAATGGCTGTTGTCGACAATGTTGTAGACAAAGCCATTTTCCCGATTGTCGACAAGCGTGGATCAATTGTCGACAAAAATGTATCGTTAAGAAATTAGAGAAAAGCTTAAGATGTGCTAAACATGATAACGTCGCCATTATTTGCCATGAAATAACTGCATCTGCCTTCTATTCCATTCGTAAGTAGTGTAGAGTATTTTTACATTATAAATCCTAATATTCTGATGATGAATAATTGCATATATGGTGTATATGGTAATGTTGATGCAAAAAATGACGCAAACGTGGTATCTGAACTGATGTATTGCTTTGTCAACAACTTGTCGACACCGGATCTTGAGATTTGACGATTGTCGACAATGTAATCTACTCGACAATCTGCTCCCCTCTGGGGAGGGTATGTTTGCATCGTTAACAGCATACTAGCAACAGCCATTTTTTAACGGAATAATATTACAGTAACTGGTGATTACGTGTATCCGTCTAGCTTGATGGTCCGCCTGAGTACTTTTTTCCACAGAAACTGTTCATTGTTGCATGAATCTATTATTCTAGTCGCATTACCTGTGTCATTTCCTTTCTAAAATGTATACCTTTATGATACCTACATCATTACTGATAAAGAAACAACAAACAAAAGTCGAAATGTGCAAATATAGTGAACGTACTATATCATCATTTGCTTTGCTTAAATATTTAATGCATAAAATAGCGATTGCCTTAAAAGCATAAAAGCATAAAATAAATATTTAAGATCAAACCTGTATCAGACCATCGGGAAAAATGATTCTTAAAATCAACCAAAATTATCCGCATGATTTATCAGAGTAATGTGTTTTGCAATTTTGCTTTTGCTATTGTTGTTTTGAATGTTATTGTTATGTCATTTAAGCTATAGTCTTTATATCCAGGAAATAAAATATGCAGTTTTTTAATGTACTTGTATTCGATGTTTTTGTCTTTTATTACGTTTTATTATCAATACCTATCAAAAAGTAATACCCCCCCCCCCTTGACGAATGACCATTATTCCAAAATGGTTAACCGTATGCAAAATGTGGGATATGCAGTCGAAGCAGGATTTATTTCTGAGCATTGTGACACCTTATTTGTTGGAATGGTCCCTACATTGATGCCGCAGCATACATTTAAATGAGCTTAATTCAAGATTTGAAAGTTGCAGCAAAATTCTATTGCCTTGTGTTCAGTGTCCATTGAAGGAAATCTATTCAGCTCTCACCGAATTTGGGGATTATCCTTCTTTTTGCATGCCACGGTTGTTTGATGAGGTCATTTGTTAATTTCATTTCAATTCTAGACCTGGACAACACCAACAGCTGTCACTCTAATATTCACACATATTTTCGAATCAATATCAAATTATTGATCTTTTTCGTGCCAATTCTATACACTGTACAATTTGTGTGCAAATTGAGGGCGCTATTTGCATGTATTTTAAATTTGAATTAGCCAAATAATAATAAATAGTTCCTCAGGCCTACATATTGATAAAAAGGTTTCGGAAAATGTAAACAAAAATTTAGATAAATCGCGCCATCATTGTTCAACTTTACTTTAAAATGGCACAGTTTTACATGCCATCAAACAACCGTGATGCATTTTGAGGGGATCAAACAAGGTCCTAAATGGCCTACAATTATTGCAAGTTCTCCTTTCAGTGGTAAAGCTAGATTCAAAATTCCCTGATTAGGAGTTGTTACCGACAGAAGGGTAATTAATAATATTTTTCCTACACGTTTCAAATCTTGGCGTGCCTTCATTCAAATGTGCGCTGTGACATCAGTGATACCATTGCAACGAATGAGGTGTCATTTTGCGCAGAAATAAATTCTGCTTTGAATGCATATCCAGAATGGGCATACGATTAATCGTCTCGGAATAATTATATACTTATTCATAATAGTTTGCTGAAATGTATAAATCCCCTTCGGACACGAAGGAAGATGGCTCGATCAAAAAAATATTTTTTATGCTTATTATAACTATTTTGGATAGTAATTTGTAAAAAACTAAAAAAAAATAATTACCTCATCAATTATGCAAATTAGGGCATGTGTACAATTGTACACATTGTGACTAAGTGGCGACGTTTACAATGATTTTTTGGATACAAATTGTACACATTATGACTAAGTAATGGCAGTAAAACTTGGTAGCATATGTGAAGCAACAAACTTGAACCCTTTGTTTCTTTTTTTCTGTTGCCTTCATACGTCCGTATCTGTAGGCTCTTAACTCTCATTAATTTGGTATAAAATGCTAATAAACAGTTCTTGTCTTTGGAGAGACCGAAAAAGACATCACACTTAATAAACTTGATTTCTGAGACTAATTTTCTTACTCCACTCTACACGATCCATTTTCGGGCCCATCAACGACCAGTTACTCCTAACTATCTCTGTAATAATAGGCCTACATAGTGGTTTTTCCAAAAAATGCATCCAGAGCAAATTATAAACTGAATGGAAGTATTGACAACAGATTTTAAAAATAACTTATAATGATGTACAAAGTATACTAAATAACTCCTATATATTGATAAGATTAGTCACACTGTGTACAACTGAACACAATACATTAGTCTTATATTTACAAGGTGAGACACACTGTGTACAATTGTACACACCATTTAAAAAAATTCTACACCACATATGTTTGAAGCATTTGATCAAAAATAGTGTTCCATGTTTTCTACAGATCTTACACTAACCCCTGACTATAATTTAGCTTGTCCACAATGATATTTCATATAAAATCAAAAAGGGAAAGAACATGTCTTCTGGCAACGTGCTGTAGTGGGTGATGCCCTCTTAGATTATGAAAAGTGACATTCAGTTAGGCGAGGGCGCTCTGCACTGGAGGATAGCATATGAATGCACAATTGTGCACATGGTGTTTGTTTGCAGTAAATAAGCCTCCCCTGGTATACAGGGAGCAATAGAAGTCCATGTGTACAATTGTACACAGTATGTACGAAGGGGTCATAATTACAAACTTCATCCAAGTAGCTCACTGTATTTTCACACAAAATATTCGTTTTTTTGCATGCTATCAAGTCCCACACCTTATGTTAACATAAACGTACAGTTACTATTTGAAATGCGTGGACTCAAAATGATTATTCTCAGAGACATTTTAGTCCAACTATTATTAGCACAACAGTCTCTATTACTCTATTAATATTAAAGGTCAACAGAAATGTGCGTCTGGTGGCGACGTAAGGGAGCACGCAGGATCACTCAATGAGGGATATTTTAGACATTGTTTTGTATTATATATTTAAAGGTAATGATGTTAAATATATAAAAGTATACATTTTCAGAAAGGAAATGATGCAGGGAATCCAATTAGCACTTTGAGAAAAGCGCTAAATTTAAATTTCTATGCCAATTTCTTTTTGCTGAACTTTCAAATCGATGGAAATTGCATATTTTTTATCTAATGACATAAAACTTTACTCAAAAAGGATCTAAAGTTTTAATTTTGACTAAAATATTGGATATTCTAAAGTGTGACTTTATTTCTCAATCTTGATCAAACTATTGGAAATTTTAGAGTATATGTTGGTACAAGAAACAAAAAATTGGCACAGAAAATCAAATGTGGCGCCTTTTTCACAAATTGCTCATTTATTGTGGAAATATGTAGTGCTAGTGGACTTTCTTGCATCGTTTCCTTTCTGAAAATTACATTTATGTACTTATTATCATTGGGTTTATAGATACAATACAAAGCAATGTCTAAAATGTGCTACTTTGAAATGTGCTACTTTCTATAGAAAATTTGCGCTTTGTTAAAATTACAGGCAAGAAAAAATATCTACAAAAGTACAATCAGTCTGGTAAACATGATATAAAGTACACGTGACGAATGTCATTAGAAGCCCAGCACGATATTATTTAGCACACGTATGTCGTTTTCTGGCAATATAGCAAACAATTTAATTAATATTACATTTATAGTGCATTTACTCTCAAAATCAAACTAAAGCTACTTTATTATACCCTGCAGCACATGCGTAAAGGCTACATTATTATCATGTATATGGGGCAAGGTTGTGTTTTTATAATGACATGCCTTAAAACATAATATTCGATCAAAAAACTGTTCGTGTTTTGACTATTAGAAAGAATTGTACACTTTGTGGTCTTCCCTAAGAAATATTAAATTAGCGTGCTATATTAAAAACGTCTATGCATTGTGTAGGATTTAGCTAAGGCTTGTAATGTATATTGTTTAGATGCCAGTTATCCAAAAGGAGATTGAGAATTGAGATGACAATTATTAAATATACTACGGTAATCAGAGATGTGTATGTTTTGTAGTGGTGATAATGTCAAAATCAAATATAACTAGAACTACGAAGGGCGTGGGGTAACTATCTAAGTGTTTATATCCTTATAAAACATGCCCGCAATATGCCCAAACGACTTAAGCTAATCGTGGATTCATCCTTTCCGCTCATTATAGAATTTTTACCCCAGCAATTTACCCCGGGGTAGGACCGACCGACAAAAATGACCACAGAGGGGAGGAGGGGGAGTAAGACCCACCATAGCGTAGGTTTTGACCGTAAAATCCACGATTTTCATTTCGCTCTTATCATATTATTCGAAGAGATATTAACGTTTTACTTGTTAGTTATTTTGAAATAGTAATTTTATTTTATATTCAGAATCACATGTTCGTACCATTTTTGCCAAAAATCAATCTTCCCTATACTTTTGGACGTAGTCAGATTGTCCCAATGTGTGCTCAGATTATGATGTCATAGCGCTTACTGGCTCAGTAAGTGTAGGGTTCGAAAATTAAAGTTAATATTTCCAGTTCAGCATATGCAACAAAAATATCTTAAGAATACATTGACAAAAACAGCAACTAAAATTCTACTTACGTTGCGCCTAATTATGCAACTATGAAATCTCATGAAAGGGTTGAAACATTAATCAACATCTTATACGATATATTCCATTTATATCATACAAACGCTTCATAATATATCAGAATTCAAGAGTACACAGATCATTTTATCAATACCTGTTACAAAGGAAATCACACTTTAAATACCACGCGGGCCCAATAAACAACTACTGCCTTCCACTTACGCAAATTTATCAATACACCTGGAGTAATTGATGGGCAATTAAACATAATAGACTTGTCTATCATTCGCCCATTTAGCTAAACATCAAGCGAACAGCAAAGGTCGCATAAACAATGAAGTAAATGACTTCTAAACCTTGATGGGCGATAACTTGAGAAGTGGAAACGGGGGAGGTTGTTTGTTTGTTTGATTGTTTTTGTTAGTAACAGGTGATGCCAAAGAATTTATTATTAACTTTTTGTCGCAAAAAAAACATCATCGAATTACATCGTAAAGCTACGATGATTTAAATTCATGATTAGAATTTATATAGAAAAAATATCTGACGCAGCCTTAACACTTGACAAATAATTCTGCTGGGGTAACTAGATTAATCAGTTTATTTACATTCATATAATCGGGCAAAAGCAGAAAAGTCTGAATTTTCTCATGTTTAACTCATTTTAAAATATCAATTTTCACCCCCATGTTGGTGGAAATGCTATTACAAAAACTGTTTTTACACAATCGGCTTTGCGATTCAGACAATTACTGAACCAGAGAAAACATAAACACGTTTACGCGCAAACACGGAAAAAACAAATACTATGCATATAGGGAGGGACCCGGCCCTGTGCACCACGTACATGATACGTGTCTGTTTTATAATTTTTAACGGAATCAACTACCCTTTCCACGAATAACACGATCTTTTTTAAAAATTGCTGTCCCATGCTTTAATCTTCTTTGAACATTAATTGTCTGCTTGTCTGTTAATATTGCGGAGTGAACAAAGGTCAAATCAACACAACATAACGCTCCACATTAGAAAGATGTTTGGTTAAGCAGAACATAAGAAAGGTTGAGTGACGGGCTGGGAATAGTGAATTGATATTCTCCTCTTATTCTTTGTTTGCGTTTCCGGTAAAACAAGTACAGAAGACCGAAGAGAGAAACAAACTTAAAATGTGCAATTGAAACAAAAATGTGTTAAAGTGCACTTTTTGCGCTAGATGGCTGAAGCTGATGGTTGCAAAAAATCAATAAACAGTGACCCACATTAAACACAAGCTGTGAAGAATAAGTGCAATATGTCATTTTAATAAATACGTGTACTATGAAAATAGCTGTTACTGAAAAGCTGATCCAACATTAGTGAACAAGGTTGTATCTATTGTAGTAATGGTGACAGCGGCGTACCTGCGCGGGGTGGCAAGATAAATGAGAGAGGGACAGGGAAAAGAAGGGGGAAAGAGGGAGAAAGGAGTGAGAGGGAATATCTCAATAGGCGCAGTTCCTGCATACAAATTATTAGCAGCATGTACCCGTAGATCCAAGGATGGTGATACAAATATTACAAAAACACCTGCCAGAAGCGCCTATAGGTAAAGTAAACTGTATTTGCTTTCTATACCAAAATGTGTACATTTTTCCTACAAAAAGTCACTACAAAAGGGGAAATATTTTTTGTTCTTTTCACGTTTAGACCTGCTTTTACTCCGAAAGTAAACTTTTTTATCGATTAGGGGGGATTGGGGTCGGGTGCATCCCGCACCTACTCCCCTGCACTTTTTGGTGCCCCAAAGACCCCCATCTCACCCCCTGATTTCTTCAAATAATGTGTTCTATGCCATGGCTTACTTAGTAAGTTTGGCAAGATTTACGCTGGGTCATTCCAAAAAGACTACTTCTAGTAGTCTAGGCATGATGATTAAATCCATTCGAATCTCGAGTCCTTTGAAGTTACAGATACGACACATCGGTATAGCGATAGCAAATATCGCTATAAACGCGGACTGTGTCTTGCATTTTAACTGACAAGCTAGAGCAGTATTTCAATTTCGCACAGAATTTGAACATAAGGCCCATCCATTTGACAAAAATATTTTGATTTTTTTTTCGAGTTGTATATTTCATTTCCGCTGAACATAGCCTAGCATACGCATTTCAGATTTATTCTAGGGTTTAAGATTACTAGATCAAAAAGCTTTAAGAATCAGGTCTACTTCTTTTTAAGCAAGCAGAAGAGAAGACCAACTGCTCATCTATGAATACTAAAGTAACTATATGACCTGCCCTAATTCGGGTGATGGGGGTAATTAGTGCCGAATCGGTGTCCCTCGGTAACTATTAAGATGTCTCGCCTTTGCATCACGTCATTATGCTGTTAAATCATCATATTTGGCTACCTCGCGAATACATGGCCCATCTTTGTACTCCAATGATTGAAAGGTCACATGCGAGGTTTAGTTGTACAGCGCCGGCCATGGTACAATCAAAATTCACGACCATTTTAATAATGATTGGGAGCTTTTTATCAAACATATAATCGTTTTTTTTACAGAATAGCAACGATTTTCACGACAAAATCTTCCATTCAACAGATCGCCTATTTGACATCATTCGTTCAAATGCAATGGGTTGCTTCAAATGTCTATTTACATATGATTGAAAATCTCTGCCTAATTTACCAATTCAAGTGCTTCGCGGAGAAAATGTCTATACCAGCAGCGGAAGCTGTACGAATGTGCTATAATACTAAAAATAAGTATGTCGCTTGTATTTCCGACGGTTGATGGGTTTTACAAAAATCAATACAAAGTGTGCCACATTAAACATTTATCAGATCTGAAACTTTGCATTACACTTAATACTCCATATGGACGTTTTGATAAGAACAAGTAGTGTTATTCTGTGGCAAGTGTATCGGCATTTAAATATGTTATGTGACCTAGTTTATTACACTTAAAAGGGCATTTCGTGATCGAAAGCCTCATCCTCCCACTTTTATCAAAAAAAGTTGATATTTTTATACCACTGGATACCTCTAGCTACATAGTGTTTATGACCAAACGTGTTAGAAGAAGGCCTTTCTCCTCATTGGCTTCCTTGATGCATTTCAAAAGGGCCAGCAGTTCCTCTCTATTGCTGCATATTAGGGTGGTATCATCAGCATAGCGGAGATTTGCGATACTGCTACCGCCAAATTTGACTCCACCAATAAACCCGCCCGAAGCTTCTCTCATGATGTCCTGTGAAAAAATGTCATATGAATAAACAGGTTTGGTGACAATATGCAGCCCTGTCTCAGCCCTCTTCCAATCATGAACCACTCCGTATCTCCATTACTTGTCCTGACTGCAGATTCCTGGTCCTCTAGTTGACTAATAAGATCAATATTACTGTGACCAGGGAATCCCATCTTTCTCATTGTCTTCCACAATTGGGGATGGATGACACAGTCAAAGGCCTTGCTGTAGTCAATGAAGCACGTATAAAGTGGTAGTCTGTGATCTTTTCACTTCTCAATTATATTCCTGATGTTTACGATCTGGTCTCTAGTCCCTCTTCCTTCTCGAAAGCCAACCTGCTCCTCAGAAATCTCCTGGTCTAGTTTTAGCTTCAGCCTTCTGATGATGACCTTTAGCAGAACCTTACTTGCATGACATATCAGGCTGATGGTGCGATGGTTATAACACTCTTTTAAGTTACCCTTCTTGGGGATTGGAACAAATACAGCTCTTCACCAGTCTTTGGGCCATTCCTGCTCCTTCCATGTGCGACAGCATAAACGCCACATTATGTCAACACCTTCCTTGCCTGTCGCTGTCCATAGCTCAGCTGGCATTTCATCAATGCCAGGTGACATTGTGTTCTTCATTTGATCCATTGTCTGTTCCACTTCTGATCGAATTTGTGCCGGGTCCTCTTCCATAATTTCACCGCGAGTATACACTTGTTGGTCTTGTGCCTCAAACAGTTTGGTGCTATATTCCACCCACCTTTTCTTGATGTCGTCACTTTCAGTTAGTGTAATGCCATTTACATCATTTATTACATCCATTTTTGGAACCCACTTCTTCCTCTTATCTTCCTTTACACTCTTAGTAACCTCCTTGTTCAGACGTGACCTTTTATTCTGATCACCAGCTGCTTTTGCTTCTTTCCTGCTGTCAGCTAAATCCAGTGTGTGTTGTGATATCCAGGGTTGCTTTCTTCTCCTTTTCTTAGGGATGCATTTCTTGGCTGTATTCTTGACTGTTTCCTTTATGTCCTCCCACAATTCATTTGGTATCTGTTCCTCCTCATTCATTTTCATTGACTGTTCCAACTTGTTCTTTACCTCAACAGCATACTGAACCGGCATGTTATCAATATCATGCATGATTGGTGGCCTACTTCCTTTCTTTGCTTTTAATCTCAATTTTAATTTGGCTACAAGAAGTTGATGGTCGCTACCACAATCTGCACTTGGTCTTGTCCTTATATTTTGGAGTGTTGACCTCCATCTCTTCTGAACCATGACGTAGTCAATCTGGTTTCTTGTTCTGCCACCAGGGCTTGACCAAGTCCACAGCCTCCGTCGATGATGTTCGAAAAGTGTTTTCACGATGACCAAGTTATTTATCGCACAGATATCATACAGTATGTCTCCACGTTCATTTCTGGTTCCAAGCCCATGTTTGTATAAAAATGTTGGCATTCCAATCACCCAGTACAATAAGCAGGTCTCTCTTTGGAATATTGTCTAAAGTTCCCTGGATCATCTCATAGAACTCTATGATCTCTGAGTCAGGTGCATCTGTTGTAGGCGCATATACTTGCATCACAGAAATATTGATGAGATTTCCTTGTAGTCTTATGGTCATCACCCTCTCATTGACGGGGCTATATCCTATCACAGACTTGGTAATTGTCTTTTCGACAATGAAACCAACTCCTTTTCGTTTCTTTCCACTTTCCATTCCAGAGTAGATGACCATATTGCTATAATCAGTTGTCAATCTTTCTTGTCCGAGCCACCACAGTTCTGATACTTCCACTATCTGGATATCTTTGGCAATCATCTCCTTCTCTACTATTTCCACCTTCCCTTCCGACATGCTATACGTACATTCCATGTAGCAACATTTATTGGTTTCCCCAAAGGGGTGCTGTTCCTTTCCTTACCGAGACCGTCAAGAACAGAATTCCCTGCAATAGGCTTTGATCGTGACAGGTGTACTTTGAGCAGCATCTCTCTCTTCCCCAATAGCAGTTGACGTGTCTTCTGGCCTGCGGGTCGCAACATCCGATACCCTCGTTTTCCTTAGATTCCGTACTCTCATGATAACATGCAAGGCCATTTAGATACGGTGGGTGGCCAGATCCTTCCGTACCAACAGTAGTGAGCCATTCCTGAACTTTGACAGTAGTAGCCTCATCTTTACACAAACCCTTTCCCTGGATACAAGGTACCTAGCTTTGTATCTTCGTGTTTTGTCGTTGACCATGTTCTGGTACTTTCGCCACCACACATACATCAGTGTTGTTGACCGCTGATGACTATTTAACCCATAGCTAGAGCAAAAATGACTTTCAGCTTATGGATGTCCAATGTCTTCATACGCCCTTTGCCGTTGGAAAATACTTTCTCATCCGCCAAGGTAATGAACAATACCTGTTGTATGTATCCACATTCCTACACTATTAAAACACTATGATTGGGACAGTAAGAAAGAACAGATAAAAGGAAGAGGTAAAAAGTCACAACACAAGCTGGCACCCACACTAGATTTGGCCCGACGAAGCAAAAAGGGCAATTATTGTCCGTCTGTGGACAACCTTATAGTCCGCAGTCCGGATTTAATTTGACAGCATCGCCGATTTCCTAATGTTCGTGTGGGGTTGCGCCGTACCCTGTATCCTGTACCACCAGTGTGAAATGGGTTATGTGCCTATCTGTACTGTGCTTTTTGTCTTGCACGTTTCAAAACAAATTAGGACACATTTAAACAGGTGAGACACTTGTGCACAATTTTGTCTGTAAAGTGGAGAGATCTGTATACTATATGTTTTACCTAGAAATAGTTATCACATGTACAGCATTTGTGGTGCATATGAACATGTTAATAGAGCTTTAGACATAAATCAAATACTGGAACATGCTTTTTGCAACTTTTACACGCTCGGACACTATTTCCAATCTAAATTCGTATTGTCTAACCTTTTTAACGAAAAAAGACCATAATGAATATTCAGCTGACCATATTTTTATGTATATATGACATTTTCCCTTTCAAAATACTTGCATTTAGGGATTGGGTTGCCGAATATGCATCCATCAACCAAATTGTTTTACATAACGTTTTAGTATAAAACAGTGTATTATAAACTTATCTATCAGCGTGTCAATAAAACCTAGCACTGTCACATGCGTAATACTAGCTACACCTTATAATGGATTGTGTAAGTTTGCAAAGTCTAATTCGATGAATTTAATCATTTCCGTGGACGTTGACTTCAAACGTGAATTCAATTCCAGCGCCATATTTACAAAATTCAACATCCGCAAGCTTCTTTGAGCTTCGACAGTGTTGGCAATATCGGGTCAAACTTTTATATTGGGTCAAACTTTTATGGAATCTACATCTCAATACACCACCAAACTTTTTCTTGTCATTATTAGCATGATTATCTTTACTTTTAAGAAGTGACACGCGTTTTCTGGCAAGCACTACATAGATTGCAAAGAGGCGTTCACTGTTACGCCACCGTGCTGTGGAACGTCATAGTGCCGTTTGCATCCAAACTAGTATCCTACACAGCCAGCTTGTGTCGATCAACGCTCATCGTTCCTAGTATGTTCGTAATAGCCGCAACCCATCTGGCCCGAGACTACAGGGTGGTACAACAGCAACTTTACCCAATTTGAAAGCTTAATTTCTCGACGTTTCTCGAAGAGCAGCTATTCCCAACATTTTTACATATTTAAAATATGCATTTTTCTAAGAGTATGTGGTGAAAAGCTTAATTAACAAAATGGCAGTGTTTTAACTATGCAAATAACCACTTTCCTGCTCCAGTGTATCGGGAAATAACCCTTTGTTATGCTAAATAGCTTTCCCAATCTCACGTGCTGAAGTCTGAGTCCTACGGCAAACGGGGTACAACACGAAAAATGACATTTTTGTATCTAAGTTGTACTTAGGTTGTCATCTACGCTGTAAATACGTACATTTGTTAACTCGTATTCTTATTGTAACAACGTTATTTTCGATGTTGATTTTGGATGCTGATATAACGTCATTATAACGTTGTTTCGACGTCAAGCTGTGAACATAAATTATAATCCATACTTTGTTACAACGTTGTGTATCCCACAACTTTAAAATCGCTGTGAACATAAATTATCATCCATACTTTGTTACAACATGTGTATCCCACAACTTTAAAATCACTGGCGTGTGACCATTAGTATGGCCTCAATGGCTGTTTCTCGTTAGCCGTGTAAGGGCGCAGTTGGGCAAAGTCAATTAAAATAACATGAAATCCAAAGTTTCACCATTTTTTACAGCAATTGGCAGAACAAATTGCAGAATTGTTTGGCAATCGCCTGAAGCACCGTCCCTGGAAGCACCAAGTAGAATGGCCTCTAAGATCTCCTGATGTTATGTTAAACCTCTGAATTACTTCTTGTGTAGCTGGCTTAATTCAGCGGTTTCAAAAACATCCTGCAGACCTTTACGAACTTCAGAGACACATAATTAATTGCACAAGTAGACATTCCCAGGGGGAGACAGCTTTCTAATAAGAGGTGTTGTTAATGCCATGTTGAGGAGAGCTGATATCAGCATACAGAGAAACCGCTACGGTAACCTGCTCCTCACTTCCATATAGTCCAAATATGTTTTCCTTTATTTCACAATTCAGAATCACTATTTTACATCATTTCAAAGTAAAGGATAGACTTATTAAATTGTCGCACACATTAGTTAAACAATCCTCGAAACGAAATGATAATTTCGAACTATAGTAGGAATTCCAATTGAATGAATGCAGCTTTGAGCAACTGTACTCGATCCAACCGCGATCATATATCGCGTATTTCAAATTACAACGCGAACGCACGATACAGTGTTAACCAATCACGATTGCGTTCGCATGGTTGAATTCACTTCCGTGTTACTCAAGCACACGCTGGCGTACATCGAGCAGTGTACGCAAAAAAATCGTCACGCTATTGAAAGCTGCGTTCATTCAATTATAATTACCACTATATCTATGTTTATTAGGCGACTGATAAAAAAGAAATAACAGAAGCGCAGTGATTTATAGTAAGCTACGCACAGGCACACCACCTAGGAGTTGATCAACAAGCACACTTCATAGGTTGTCACTGACCACTACGGCCCCACATCATCTGAATGTCTTTGTCCTGGTCGGAATTTCAAGCTCAATTTTTCCACGACATCGTAAACTGGGCTCAAAAATAAACTTATAATTTTTCACAATGTCATATCTTAAAGTCCTTTCAATAAAAATGAACAACAATTGCACACAGGATTACTTCAATACTCTACTCTAAACACTGATTAGTAACCAAAGAGTTGCCCAACTGACACAATAGCAAAATGCAATGACATGGAACAGCTTCCAGGACAACATTCACAGCCCAATAATTGGCATCCAACACAAGATATCTGTGAGTAAGTGGGATAGTATGGAACAAGACCTGTTTCTTGAAGAAAGTGTGTGAAAAGGAGAAACAGCCCCTTTCCACACTATTCCACTTGTTCTTTGGAAATGATCACCTGTGTAAGGATCTTGTACACATTCTCAGAGATTGTTCTTGCTGGGTGCCAATTATTCGCCTGTGAATGTAGTCCAGGAAGCTGCTCCGTGTCAGTGCATTTTGCAGTTGTGTCACTTGGAAAACTGCTTGGTTACTGACATATGTTTAGAGCAAAGTATTGAAGTAATCCTGTGTGTAATTTTGGTTCATTTTATTAACAGGATTTTAAGATATGACCTTGTGAAAAAATATAAGTTTCTTTTTGAGCCCAGTTTATTAAACCATCGCCAGGGTTCGGACCCGCAACCTCTCGCACAATTATAGATGGTCTTATCGATTGACTTGACTGAAATAAAATAATCCATACCCTGTTTCTATTTAATTGAATATTTACACTTGAAAAAAAGATATAAATTACACGTACGATTCATGTTTTTTTACAACTTGAGGCTTCTTCTCTAACTGTTTGTATAACATTTAAAAGCAATTGCTCAGTATACAAGCCGATACAGACACGATATTAACTCAAGTACCTTGGCATTTCGTGGTAACTAGTATCTGTCAATTATACCATCTTCTGTGTTTTATTAGTGCATATTGTGTCTCTATAGCGTGGGTAGTTTCATTCTCTCTAGTCCTGCATAATGAATTGAATCATATAGTTTTGTTTCACAGAACACTTGTCATAAACACGCACCTTTTAAAACTTAATCGCTAGATCACCAAACTATAACATACGTAATTCATTTGTTTTGTTTGTTAGTTTAATGAATGCAGAGTTTCCTTTTTCCAATCACGTTTTCAATTTATATGCAAATATAGCATCAACTTCTACAAAACCTCTGCATAAGTTAACTGAAGAGAACCAAATTTCCATTTGAGCGTGTTATCTAAACTAATATAGTACAGTGTTTAATACAATAGGTTTATTCACATCGTACTTATATCAGTTTGTTTAAGTTAATTAGATAACGAAGAGAATTTGTCAAAGATCACCATCATTAAAAGCTGGTTTTCAATATTTACTTAACTTAGAAACCGCAGAATATTTAGCTTTGTTTGAATATCATTGCAATCGTGTGTTTGCAATATTCAACGTATATCCCGCTAAGGTTACATTAAACATGGTTATTTGGTAATTTGCGTGACTAAATCAAAAAGTATGAATTTCTCATGCATAAATAAATATCAAAGGCAACGCACAAACTGGTGTGCACATACGCGTATTCACACACCCCTACGTATTCGCCTATTTAAAAATAGGCGAATTTACAAAATGACAAATACATGAACATTACACGATCATATGAAGATAACGATCAACTGAAGATAATAAAGCCCACACCGCGCCGTCGATCCATATTACTACAATATTCAATTTCGAGGGTAATGTCGTTTTACCGTTTTCTGGAGTATCATAATATTGCCTACTATTATTCCAAACTCATCTACAAATAAAACGACCAAGAACATAGTAAACATACGCTTGCACAAACACCTGCGTCCATTTGAAGAGTATTGTTCAATTTAAAGTTGATCATGGATGAACAAGATAAAAAGGTATAGAGATATAAAACTTGGGGACAAAATAAACATGTGCTTTATAGAGAAAGTTGAACTAATCTGTGCCACACGGTATTGGTCACGGCTATTTGTTAGTGAGACCTAATTTGATTTGATTTAATTAAATAAAAGGAAACAGTAACGTTAGCCCTCCTGCCATACAACTTTGTAGCCATGGGGTATTAATTCATTAACACCAAGCCATGAAAGCGCCACAGGTGCACCCACCACGATGATAATATGAATCAAAGATCTGATAACTGCGGAATATGATTGTCTGTGCATCAAATTATCAAAACACCGCCAAGAGGTATGAAATATTATACAGACGCGCGGCAATGTTTTCAAAATAGATTACTGGATTAATGAAGTAGGGATATCTTTATCAAAATATTCGTTCGGTCGACTTCAGTCTTTACAGACATGATCATCAACATGATGATGATGATCATCATCATCATCATCATCATCATCACCATCATCATCATCATCGTTATCATCATCATCACCACCATCATCATCGTCATCATCATCATCATCAGCAGCAGCAGCAGCAGCAGCAGAAGCAACATCAGCATCATCATCATACATACATACATATTAGAGCTTATAAAGCGCTATTACAAAAAGATCAAAGCGCTACGAGATACACTGCAAAAACAAGAGAATGAACAAAAGCAAAGAGTCAAAAAGGATAATAATGAGCCTTAAGAGATTTTTTAAATGATGCCACTGAGGTTGCCTCCCTGATGTTACGCGGGAGGCAGTTCCACAATGCTGGACCAGCAGAACGAAAAGACATGTCACCACTGCGATTTTTACCGATGTGAGTGTTCAGAAGACTGGTATCCATAGAGGATCTTGTGACGGGTCCAGATGAGCGTGTTCTGTATGAGAGTAATTCCATGAGGTATGAAGGAGCAGATTCATGCAAACATTTGAAGACATACAGACAGAGTTTGAATTTGATTCGATCCCTTACTGGCAACCAGTGAAGGTCGTGCATTAATGGTGTGGGGCTATCAAGTCTGGCGGCATAGAATATGAGTTTGGCTGCTTTGTGTTGGAGGGACTGCAAACGATCAAGGTCTTTTGATTTTGCTCCATAGATGAGAGCATTCCCGGTGTCAAGGCGTGACATCACGAGAGCTTGCACAACTGTGTGAAGTGTTTTGTGGTCCAAAAAGCGACGAATACGGCGAATATTACGGAGCTGGAAATTGATTGAAGAAATCATGCTATTAATGTGAGGAGTCATCGTTAGGCGAGAGTCAAACACTGTGCCCAAGTTCCGAACATTATCAGATGGTTTAATGACGCTGTCTCCCACATTAAGTTGCAATGGCGGAAGTTTACTAAGACCCTGAGAAGTACCGGCTATGAAGAATTCAGTTTTATTGTTGTTGAGTTTCAATTTGTTCACGCACATCCAGTCTTTGAGTTCTGAGATACAGGATTCAAGTTTGTGAAGAGCCATCTTGTGAGCGTTAAGATCCCTGGGATTGAACGATATGTATAGTTGCGTATCATCTGCGAATTCATGGTAACTGAGTCTGTGTTTATGTATAATCTCACCGATGGGCAGTGTATAGATGATGAACATAAGTGGACCGATAACCGAGCCTTGAGCATCATCATCATCATCATCATCATCATCATCATCATCATCATAATCATCATCATCAGCAGCAGCAGCATCAGCATCAGCAATATCATTCACAAGGTGTTGAGTACGTGATACAAAAACTTGAATAAGGAAGCGTATTTTAGCGTATTGTTTACTTTTTACATTTATTTCATGTTATATGAAAAGAGCAAAACAAATCATCGCAACGAACAAAATAATTATCCTACCAACAACGATACTGACAAAATGAGATGCATCATCAGCATAATTAGGAAAATAAATGCACGTCATAAATGCAGATAAAACAAGTAATAAAGTACGAACTAAGCTAATCATTACAAGTATTTTGTACATATATTTGTCTAAATAGATTTCAATTTCATGTATGATGCACAGCTTTAACAAGGTATCTTTGAAATAATTAATTTGGCAATTTGGAGTCGTTTTGTATATTTTGAATTATTCCCTATCACCAATAAAAGCCTCTATAAAATATAGACTTAATTATTCAGTTTCAATTATTCAGTTGTAGCTGCTGGTATAATTACTTCAGTGGGTTACCAAGCGTGACTTAGACATTTTAACGAGACAAGCATGCTAATAGAAACGCAATTATTACTTATCTTAATCAGTAAGAAATACCTTTATAGTGAAACATGTTCCCATAAGCCAATGCCAGAAATATTGTTTTGACAGTATATTTTAAAATATCATAACATAATGTTAGTATGAATAAAGGGGAATCAAGGATGTGCCAATGATTTACTACTTCGTGTTAGCGGTAGCACTTTCTTGATTCTTGTTGTTTCTGTTGCTGTTCATGTTGTGGTTTTTTGTGGTATTAGTGGTGTTGGTGGTGTTGGTGGTGGTGGTGGTGGTGATATTTCTACTACCTCCACTATCACTGGAGAGTGTACCATTTTATACTTTCTGTGATAGTAAATACATACATTTTTACCACGAACTGAGTGAACAACAATCAAACTGTCAACCACAGACATTTCAAAAGACAGTAAAAGTACTGATTTATTACGGATTGCCTCAAGCGCTTGACAGGTGATTCTGTGTTGACCAGCAGTTATAAAAGTAAGATCAAAAGTAACAGTGTGAAATCCAGCGAACGCAAGGTGTTTTTCAGAAAATGTTTACATTTCGGGTTATATAAAGGGTATATAAAACTTTGCAAAACATTCTGACATAATGTTATTGAAATATTGACAACTATTTGGCAAATATTTTTGCCCCAAATATTTTTACAATAACATTTTCACAACACTGTTTTTTTTAATGTTGTTGCAATGCTTTTTCATATAAAGTGTTTTCCTGATGTTTATATAACGTAACATTGAAATGTTATCAAAACATTTTCAAACCAAAATGCATGATACCACGTTTATAACGTCCTAAGAACAGTTTTGTATTTCTTGGGTAACCATACCGTATATAACACATTCACACCTTTTTAGTAACCTAATTGCTCAAATTAGAGGGAGAGCGTGGCGCAATGGTTATGGTACTTGCGTTTAGTGCATGAGGTCCCGGGTTCAATTCCCGGCGGTGGCAATTTTCTGGGATATTAACTTGGAAAAAAAAGTCTGAAATTAATTGGCAACCTCTGTAAATTAAATTCAGACTTCCGCTATACCTATTTAGAATTGGGTAAATGAATCATGAAAGTACTCCGTCCTTCGGAGGGGACGTTCAGCCGTCGGTCCCGTGTGCTGAGAGCCATACCTGTACATGTATCTCGCAGCCAGTTTCAAAAAGAGTAGGGTATTAACCCCTAACTGTTTCCAACCGTCCCGGTATTCAAATGGACCCTAAATGGAAAGGGTTATCCAGGGTTGACAAAAACCCCAACAAATCAAATAAAAAAAAAAGGGAAAACACATTTTTGAATAATCAATAGTTTTCTCGAAAGAGTACCAATGTTTGCCGATATCCGTGATTAGCGTATCGATACTAAGTATATGGCTTTGTGGGCTTTGCGGGGTGTGTTTTGCGGGTGGCGGTGCAATGGCGTTTTGACACGTAGTGTCCAAGAAGCCGCGGATGCCGAAGAGGCTTAACACACGCCGAATATTGGACTTCAACAGGTAATCGGCAAGGTTCAATATGTAAAAACATCCAAGAATTTTGGGGTACGAATCACAGCGACAGAAGTCACAAACAGCCAGCGATTTTACGTTTCCAGTTTTGTTTAATAGCCTCTTATATATCGAAGCTAGCAGGCTGGGAAAAATAGTTTGGACGTCCAAGATTGCTTCTTCAATGTCCAAATTGAACATTGACGGCCAATGTTAGGAGTACAATCTTAGGTGTGTTGGTATCCACTTCACAATTTATGGCTAGATGACATTACAAATGTATGCGTTAAGATGAATTGCCTGTTGGTGATTTCTGGCCTGTGATTCGTCTTTAACGCTCAAGATTAGCTCTAGTACATTCACGGTTAGACATAATAATCTTGGGCATGTTTTCTCCTCTTTTCTTAGCTGCATGGCCATACAATCCAATACAATACTACTTACCAACTTTAGTTATTGCAGCATTCCTTCAATCTACTATTCCTTTCTTACAGCCACTTCATAATTAATTGAAATTCCTTCCAAGCAACGATATAGCTGTTTTTTTTGCAGCAATGTTTCAGTTCCACAAACGAATTTATGTTGAATACATATGGTATTTAACGACGGTGGTATTAGTAGAAATCAAAATTGTTATATCCTAGTAATTATCTGTAGGCGAATGAAACACGATAATGCGACACATCTACAGTACATACATCCAATATCGACCAGTTTATTCTTAAACAGAGTACCTCTTTTTTCCTTGCCAGTCGTAAGTAGAAAGGTAACTGTAAATAATACCAGTTGTTACTTCAACATTGACAACAGCCAGCAAGAGTTGTTGTGAACCAGACGATCTGCAAAGTAGTTGAGTAATAAATACCTACAGCGTTTCACCAATGTCTATCGAATATTACAGCCTGTCGCAGCCAGGCAAAATGAGACATGCGCCGTAAACGTTGAAATTCATATCGGGAGCCTCATTTGAGCACTGTTATAACAATTCTCAGTGCAGCAAGTTTCTTCTGTTGCTAACATTTCAAAATAGTATTAACACATAATATTCAAGCTGCACAAAAATCAGTTTTAGTGGGATATTTGCGCCCAAAGCGCGCAAACAAAGAATTCTAAATATTTGAGCATTAAATAAGTGTATATTTTGGTGTTTAATGGGCCAGTGCTCCCAAATCTATTTGACCCTTTCTGACCCAAAAGAAGGGTGTTTTGTGGAATAAAATTAAGGATGCACATAGTATTTATTGCTTTATTGTTTTCCTCTATTTGGATTACTGGGGTGGACGTCCCCGTGGAAAAAAATTCATCCACCGTTTCCATCACCTGTGGACTAATACCATACAACAGCAGTTGCAGCGAAAGCAAAATAACAAGGATTACTAACTATAGATACATGAAAATCCAAATCAAAGATAACAGGCAAATCTTACTTTTCTTGCCTTAAGAAAAACGGACGAAAACACCTCTTCATATCAACCACGTCACCTGTGGATAAGTTTCAGAGCTCAAACGATGTTGTTCCTTATTCCCTCGGACATAAAAGTGATCATAACAACCTTATGGGCTGGCAAAATGTTGATACCTATGGGTTTTGTGTACCATCTTTTGACAAGTTAATGCTTATTACTTTTTGTGTTTATCGATGAGTACGATAACAGGCAACTTAAATTTTACGCCATAGACAATGGTGATATCCAGTGGCTGGTTTTCAAACCCCCGTCCTGTCAAGAATTTCCTTTAAATGGAACAAAGTTCTTAAAAAATGAAATTTGTGGACAAAATACATCAGCCTAAAAAGAGGAGGTTTGAATGAAACCTGGATATCTTGACTTTTTTACTATAACAAGGGTTTTACCCACGGAAGCGTTCACATCTCTATCAACAGTGGACTGTTAAATATTTATTATGTTATATACTGACACAAAGCATCAACTTAGTTTTTTCTACAATAGGGAATGGGAATGTAGATACTATGATAGAAAACAAAAGCATGTTAGAACAGTTACCTATATCATCACGTCTACTTCTATAAACATTAATATTGTAGAACCAACGGAAGCTTCAATTTGTAAAATCAAGGCCTGTGCAATATCTGCGCTAATGAAGCGCTATGGATAACAACAAAGTTGTACTCATTCTGTGTGAGTGTATCTACCGCTAGCAATCTGTAACAAGAGTAGGTATGAAAGGATTACATTCCTCTTCCCTAAAAGAAAATAGATATACATGTATAACATTAAGTTGAAACTCTCGAAACCAATATAAAAAGCTTTTACCATGTAAGTCTGTAACTACAGTGACCCTAACACCATATGACTTTTTTCTTGATTTGAAATGCTCCGAGCAAAGTTATTCTTCTTATTTTTGAAGCTTCTTTTGTTTCTACAGGGCGTACTTAGCACACGTATAATATAGATGGAAATAATGTAATCTTAAGTAAATTCTCATAATATTTTTAGATGACTGGTGTCAACTTGAGCCACCTGCGCTTGTTTAATTTCGATATTCTGCTTCTGGTTGTCAACTTGAATTATTTTTAGCTTTGAACAGAAAATGCATTATAGGGCAATATATATGCATTGGTTAATAGCAAAAGATACTTACTAAATTTATAATAGCAAAATGTTTGAATGCACAGCTAAAATAGGTTAACGAGCAACGTGCATACTTGTTTTAAACTGTTAAATAATTGTTAAGGTGGTACTACTACACCCTTTGATAAATGTGTGACTGTTTTTGCATTTGCACAAAAGTTCTGTATCTTATAGGGGCAAGGAATCCAGTTACTACACTGGAATTTCAGTGACTCAAGACAAGCGGTACATTATTTATGATAAGAAAAGAGGTACCGCTTGAGTGTA
Source organism: Amphiura filiformis (assembly GCF_039555335.1). NCBI lineage: Eukaryota > Metazoa > Echinodermata > Ophiuroidea > Amphilepidida > Amphiuridae > Amphiura > Amphiura filiformis. The sequence continues at coordinate 81,896,077 of NC_092631.1, forward strand.
CCTCATTTCTTAACATACATAATGAACCACTTGCCTTGAATCACTGAAATTTCAGTGAAGTAATTGGATTCATTGTCCCTATAATATACATAACTTTTGCTGGCAGTGTGTAGTTATTTTTTAAGAAAAATGCAAAGTTAGTCACATAATTTATCAGGGGGGTGTAGTTCCTTAAGAACACAAAAAGCATGCGAATTATGTCCAATACAGTTTTTTACAACAACGTATTGATTGTATGAATAATCGTTATGATTACGGCAGAGTGCCGAATACACAAAATTCCTGTTCTGAGTAAATGGCGTTTGAAAATCTTGGTACCATCCATCGGTCCTTCGAAAAATTTATAACATTCGTGAGCATTCATTTGAAATATATATATTATAGAAGTGAATGTACACGAAATATTGTCAATACTTGCATGTTCTGAAATAATCGATATATCCCTCAAAATGCGTTTTAACGGCTATTCGGCTTTATGCTGTATCCAAAATGTCTCTACCACTGCGCAGAGAGAGGTCGAATACGCATTTAACTACGTGTAAACCATAGCACGCATTCTTGATTTGGGGCTTTTGTGCAGAAATTACTGGTTGTCCTCAGGCTATGTAGACTTAACTTGCTATATAAGTTATAAATAGTCATCCCTGTAATATTTAGCAAAAACTCGAGGATTTTAAAGCAAAAATAACAATATTGGACTATATTTTGCGTATGATTTCCCGGGATTTTCTAATTTCACGGGCGCGCACTCAAATTATTAAACCACAGCAATATCATGTGGGGAATGTTTGTACTTATTTTGGTATCACTGGATAGAAGATACCTACAGCTACTAAAAGTATACGTTGGTATCAAATATAGAGTATATGACATGTAATATAGAAAATTCGGGGTTTTCCGCTAGATAAACATGATTTGTACAGATAAGTATACGATTCGTCTCTCTGTCGAATTCATTTATCGCACTTAGTCGCGATTCGTCCAAATCAAAATTTCAATAACTACGTCGGTGAGTAAGATTTACCGCTAATTTTGGTGGAAATAAAAGATAACCTGAAACATAATCATAAGCATACAAAAACTCAATTTGCTCAAAATTCTCGATTCGTCACTCTGCCGAATTCATAACGATATGAAACGATTTTCTGCTGCAGTGCTGTATTTACTACTCAATGTGAAAAAAACAAAAAACATTGCAAGCATAGAACCAAAAATGATGTTATTTTAATTAGCTATTGACGTATCAAGATCCATAATCATTGACTAAGTAAAAGTGAGTGTTGGATATTAAGGGTAGGCTAGGTATTGTTGGTCGAAGCAACCAAACTATCGATTTTCATTATTTAAATAAATATATTATTGAAAAATAACACTTTGATGTTTTACAAAAGTTCATTCTACAAATCATATACGTTGAAAAATTAATGAATTGTGAACGTTTTACAAAAGTGTTTCAGCACTATTTGCAACTCAAGAATCACATGACATACAAAAAGTATATCTGTGATATTTAAATTCTTCTACATGCTCGCTATGAAATGATCAATGCAAATTTTGCGAAAGCTCACTGCTATTCGCCATATAATAATAACTACCAAATCCCAACTGTTTAATAATAGTTGCTAAGCTTTTAAAAAGCAAAAAGCAATACTTTTCCACATCAATTATGTTGTTGTATATTAGCGTTTAGCTAATCCTACTTTACTTTAAATGTCATGTTTATTTGGTATCGTGAACATAATGAAGCATCCCAGCAAACACAAAACGTTTTCGACATCATTTGCAAAAGGTTATAAAAGGTTGTCAGAAAACGTTTAAATGTCGGGTTATATAAAGGGTATATTAAGAGTATAAAACGTTTTCAAAACCTTAAAAAACATTTTTTGATAATCTACTGCTCAGCAAACAAAAATGTTTTACAGAAAACGTTTAAATGTCGGGTTATATAAAGGGTATGAAAACGTTTTAATAACATTCCAAAAACATTCTTGAAAACTTGATACAAAACATTCTAAACAGAATGTTATTTTGGGGTTGAAAAAATATTTGCGAAAAATGTTTGCCCAATATATTTTCAATAACGTTTTAAAAACGTTTTCATGACCTTTATATAACCCGACATTTAAATGTTATTAAAAGGTTTGGAAAAAACATTTTAAGAACATTTCTGTATTTGCTGGGTTCAAACATTTTTACATAATGTTATTTAAGTATTGACACAATATTTGGCAAAAATGTTTGCAAAAATAGTTTACAATAACATTTTTTGAAAACATTTAAAATATTGTTGTAGTGTGTTTTTCATACAAAACGTTTTAAAACGTTATCATGACCTTTATATAACCCGACATTTTAATGTTATTAAAACGTTTTTACCTAAACCAAAAGCCAAAATATGACTTATTTAAAACGTTTTTTAAAACGTTTTTGTGTTTGCTGGGATGTACGATATCAGTTCTCAAATTTAGCGTTATTATTATTTTTTAAATTTTAATCATAATGACCCAAAAATGTACTTTAAAAATTAGAGCCGTTGCATTTTGACGCTTAAACTAGTTGAAATGCATAATTTTCAAGAATCAGTTTAGGGAACAATAAAAATGTTCCAATCTTTACCAAAATAGTTTTTCATTATAAAATCAATTCAGAAAAATAACATTTTAGTTTAAAAAAAAGTACGAACACGAAATTCATCAGTTGGATATCCTTATTACAAGCGGCCGAATAATTTAGAGAAATTTCGTTAACATTTTATATATTCCATTTTTCGAATTGCTTAATGGTGGTAGAAGGTCAATAACATTTCAAATAGCTGGTCTGCAGACAAACAATCCTTAATACGCCAAAATAGGGGAAACATGGCCGGCAGCCGTGCTTTCACGTGGTTAATACTTATTGATACAAAGGATCATCCGAGTGACGTGCAACTTAAGTACCGTTTTGTATAGTAATATAACTTGTCACCATCTTATTATAAACTAAACACAGTATGAAATCTATTGTTCAGGAGGCAGTTAATAACATTTTGTTTTTCGGTATGTCTAGACTAAATGCTCAATGTTATTAACTTTCAATTATTCCTGAAACTCAGAGTAACGACTACCTACTCTGGAAGGTCTGTTCTTTGAATTTTATACGCTCTCCCTTTTGGGATTGAGCACTTTATTCAAAAGATTGTTATTACGTCCCTATTTCGCAGTTGAGCACTTTCTGACTATCTCCGATAGACAAAGTGACTCAGGGATAGACTTTGGCTGTGTTGACACCATGGTAGTCCACCCAAAGCATTTCATGTGTCGTCTGACGATTGCTTTCTTGGCATGAACATCAGAGTATCGACTACTTGTTGTGGATGGTATGTTCTTTGAATCTTTACAATACACTTATTATGGCAGTTAAAAACGTCTTCGGTTCAGGAATAATAACAGGAAGTGGTTACATAACTCAAGTAAATGGATCACGAAAATTTTGGAATTAGTAGTACATGCCATTTCGATAGTGCTGCAGAACTCAAAAGCGTGATCCAGTGGACATGGTGATAATCGGATTACACGTAACACTTCGCTGGCGAATTGAAAGTTAATAACATAGAGTATTTAAAGTTTTTGTCAGAGAAGAACGGCACTTGTTTACAATTTTGAGAGCGTGCAGAGCATAAACATGGAAGTGGGGTTCTGATTGGCTGAATCAATCGCCTGACAATCATAGCAACAGACCAATAATATGATTGGCCGATTGTGCGTGAATTCGTTGATCGGTTCAGTTCGGCGCCCTTAGTGTGAACACAAAGCTCCGCGTATGTCGCTCATTAACAGGGTGCTCACGTCAATCTGAGCAAGGGAGTGCCGCTCTTCTCTGAAAACCCAGTGTAGTCTAGACATACCGAAATACATTATGTTATTAACTGCCTCCTGAGCAATACATTGCATACTTGTACTTTATAGTTTATAATAAGGTGGTGACAAGTTTCATGCATTTCCTTTATTCAGGGTGTCCCAAAAGTCTCCATACCATTTTAAACTTACATAATTCTAGTATACGGCAAGTGACAACAAAGATTAAGGTATCGTTGCACAAACTCGTGCAATCATTTTGACACCAAATTTGACATATAAACGGTGAAACAGTTTGGCATATTACACGCAAAAGCATACAATACGTTTACAGCACATCTCCGGATCCCAAGTATCCACTACCTTCTCTCTACTTCTAGACCAATGTTCTCCATTCAATTCAATTGCAATATCAAACAGTTCTCGTATTATAAAAGTAGACTTATTAAGATGATATAGAACACAAAGAAATGTGTGCTTATGTTTTAGTTTTATTCAGAAATCATACCAGTAAAAGTTGTGTAATATTCCATCCTTTAATGCTCCGCTCTATAACATAACTCCTGCACCAGGACTGTAACTTTTAATAACTCGCAGTGGACAATGAATGAGGGGAGGTCAACATTGAACATGGACAAAAGTGTCGTTCTTTGTATTGTAACTGCAAACCCAAGAAAAACAACTGTTTTCCATTAAAAATGTTCCTAAGTCAAGGTATATTCTAAACATTGATTATCACATTTTGATCTTCAGTTGGTGCTTCATTGTTTGATCAGGGCCAATATTGAAACTACTGTTGAATATAACCATTGTTATAGTGGACATTCTGTGAAGAAATAATTTCAATCTATCATCATCAAGAGAATGAGATCAGATTTTTCTTCGAAATTTTACTAGAAAAGAAGGCCAAGAGCGAGGTCTCAAAATCGATTTTATAATCCTCAACGCGAAAAGCACATTTTTGGTTACCAGTATTGACATGCCGCATTTGAGGTGTATTGTTCATTGACCATGAATGTCCTATAAGCGAAGGAAATGTATCATGTTTGGTATCCATATAATTGCAGGAATATACTCTTTCCAAATTTGTATTGATTTTCCCTTTGCTAACCCTAGTGAAAGATGAAAAAAGGAATCGATACTTTTGGGACACCCTGTACATTTATCTTGATACATTAATCAATGGAAATGTGTTATTTGACTAGAATACTTTTCAGGTCAGCTGCAAACTATTGTTTTTTATCAGGTTAGATGGTTTATCAGTTAAAAAATTTTTTCTTAGCTGATTGTTATCTTATACTAGTACAGGGAGTCCCCAAAAGAATTGTATCGTCAGAAACTTAATTGTTTGGGTATATTAAAGCCACAACTAAACATAGCTAAATACTTAGTGTGGTTGAGGAAAATAGCAGCTATCACGTACTCTTTGAATGTTGACAATTTTAACCACGCCGTTCTTGAATTTCTCGAAACTCCCTCATTTTCACAATCGATGATCTGTATTCGGAGTGCTAATCACTGCACACCATCAGCGCATGGGGCGTCTATTGTCATTGATAGACATTTGACTCGGTGGAACGGAATGAAAATGAGGTCGTTTCGTAAAATTCTATTGTTTCAAAAAAGTATGTGATAGCTGATATTATTCTTAAACAATATCGGTTATTTAGTTATGTTTGGTTTGTACGTTTAAATACAAAAACAACTAGTGGTAAATGGTGGTCATATACCACAAACCTAGCTGGGACTTGTTGGTGTTGTTGAGGTATCTGAGTTTGAGTCCCGTACTCCTTACAGATGTCCAGAAAATGCAATTTTTAGATTTGACCCCAGATGACCTTTGACATGACCCCTACAAAATGTTCCAAAAATGTTCCCTGGTCATCAAGTGTGTTGTCACCAAGTTTGAGCCACATACCTCTTACAGATGTCCAGATAATACATTTCTAAAATTGGACCCAAGATAACCTTTGACCTGACCCCTGCAAAGTGTTCCAAAATGTTCCCCTGGCCATTAATTTTGTTGTCAGCAAGTTTGAGCCCTGTACCCCTTACAGATGTCCAGGAAATGCATTTCTAAAATTTGACCCCTGCATGACCTTTGACCTGACGCCTGCAAAATGTGCCCCTGGTCATGAGATTTGTTGTCACCGAGTTTGAGCCCCATACCCCTTACAGATGTCCAAATAATGCAATTGTAAGATTTACCCCCTTAATGACCTTTGACCACAATTATGTATACAAGTTATAGGCGTGTGGTATAGGCGATTCATATATGCAAATGACATCATTGTACTATGTAATATGTAGCAGAAGTAGCATTTTGAAGGTATTTGGTTAAATATCGGAAATTCCCCCTAAATGACCTTTGACCCCAATTCTGTTTACACCCTATGGGGAACATCAATAGGATTCGATTAGCAATTGCCTATTTAACTGTGTTACCCAGGTTACCTATAGGTGGTCGAAACTATTCTATATTAGAGTTGTCATCACAAAAGAACCTCATGAGACTATTTATTCTGTTCTATTTTACCCCTGTGGAATCTCTTATTTAACCTTCGACCTTTTTATTCAAAACTACAGCCACGCCGATAAGTCGTAAATATATGAAACTATCTGAATCCTAATGACGAAAGGAATGTGTTTGGACACAGTTGGACTAATTTTATCCACGTTTGACAATTTTACACTCATATAGAACAATAATCAACAAAGAAAGACACTTTAACTGGCAAAACCAACCTACCTTGTTCTGACACCGGACTATAACATCTTCTTGTTAGCACGTATTAGCAAGCATATTGGTGATCAAATTTCACAGCTTATGATTAATTTATGACTTCTTTATGACTTGTTTTATGTATATATATAAATATATAAATCATTACTACTAGAATAGCCTTGATTCAAGGCGTAAGTGCATCTAGGATAGTGGTATCTACACAGATACTACCTCTTAGCCATAATGCCGGTAGCCAATAGTCACAATTAGTCCATAGGCTGTCAAATCAGTGTTATAGCGACAAATCACCCTAGCCAACCACTTCTATTACCATATGTTCAGAGATATCAAGTGTCAATAGTGTTTCCAGTTTCCTCAAGGCATATCAAAGCACATATTTTGGAAAATATGAAGAGGAGAGAGGACTTTATATCACACCTATTGATCTTCAAAAATTAAAAAGAGATTAGAGTAATTAGCAAAGATTGTGCACACGACTAGGGTGTGGCCCTCTTGGGTAAGTAATACCACAGATCATATACCACGATCAGGGAAGTGAGGGCCGTTCTGGTATAAATATAGCAATGGCTAGAACAATTTGGTTTGATGACTACTGCTACTTTTACCATGTTTTAGAACTAGGGCTTGCTGATGGAGTTACTAGGGGCATAGCTGACAAAAGAATATGACACCACAGACATTAGGTTCAAAAGGACTTGAGCAAGTCTACTACTTGAATCGAACACATCTAAAAAGTGCATTATATTAACAGTAGTTTAATGTGTTTCTGTGTTCTTTGTTATTAAGCACAGTTTAATATATTTATCCTTAATGGTTGTAATAAATCATCTGCACGCTCTGTTTCAACATTAATAAAGTAGTTCTAACAGGAATTGGTGAGTCCAGACATGTTAATAGTATAAATTAGGGCTTCCGAAAGTGATAAATATCCGTCAATTGACGGTTTATCATTATATATCTAGACATCATGTCATAAAAAAACAACAACATTTGGTTTGAATGTTTGCAGTAAATTTTCAAAAAATATTTTAATGTTATTAACACGTTTTATATCCATAATATGTACCCTTTATATAACATTTAAACGTCATTCTGAACTCCTTTTATATCCTTGCAAAGAGAGCAAATGTCTCAAAAACGTCTTTCTCTAAGCCTTTTCAAGTAAAAATGGAAAAGCTTGTGCTATGTTTAGAACTAGTAGTATTGGTTATTTAGAAAATCCTATATCTGTAGAGGTGATCAAAGCACAGAAGATATTTGTCTTATTTTCATCACAGTAAAATTCCATATTATTTTTAGAATATATAATGAACGTTTAGCTGAAACGTGCTGTTGCATCGCGATATTTCCTGTTTCCACTGACATTTATGTTTATAAAAACGAATCATTTTGATATTACCACAAAGTGCATAGCAGCTTTCATCTGTCCCTTCGAAGCAAGAAACACCTACGCTGGATGTTATTTTTATACATGAAACACTTCAAATGTTGATATCTTATCAAGCTATTTTGAATGAAAAACAATATTTTTACAGAAGGTCGCCAGTTATTTTATTTCACTCTCTCTACTCTAGTTAGAATCTGCCTGTACCGTTCGCTGACATTGGAGTTGATACAAGAAATAAAACTGAAGAACTTGCGTAAGTAGTTACATCACCATCCGCTGAGTGCACCAAATCCGCTTTAAATCCAAGTAAGCTGTAGTAGTCTAATAACTTATAGGTTAGGAAGTATCTCGCATTTTTTTAAACTTTTAAATCGGTGTAAGTTAGTAATGTGATGTGCCCTGAGTAATTTGATTTAATTTAATTATTTAACTTTGTTTACAAGCTGAAAGTATTTCATGAGATGGGAAACCCCCTTGTACGTGCAAGATAATGGTGTGGAAAGTCGTTTTGGAATTCCCCAAATTATTGTAAACAAAGTCAGAGCTATGTTTGGAACTTGGAAAGCCCCAGTTCATTGTTGCACCATCAGGAAAACACCCAGGAAGTGATGTAATGTGAATGTGTATAATTAATCTTGGGAAATCCCAAGATTGCAGCAATGTTGTGAAAATGTGATTGAAGTAATGGTTTATTAATAGCTGACGGGTTTTTTTGCATGAGTACTGATATAAAAAGCTTGAGGCTTTGGTTGGGACTTGACAGAATGTCATGTGAGATTGAAAACTCCACATGTGTGTGATGGTCTTCGTGCTTCAAAAAAGAAGTACATTTTAACCAGTTTATATAGCCAATAATTGAGCTAGTTTTAATACAGCAACGAAGAAGACAGCGAGCACACAAAAGTGCTCTTCCTAATCAAAGGATTAAAAGTTCTTCTGTCAAATTGCTGGAGTTTGCTGGGTTTGTGAAGGCCACGCATCTGTCAAAAACAGCGGAGCTGTGTTAAAGAAACCTGTTCCCTGGAGAAAGAGTGATTGGTGAAAGAAACACCATTTTTGGAGAAAGCAGCGCAAGGAGATATATTTGTGGAGATAGCAGCGCAAAGGAGATAGGAGAAAGCATCATCATTTTCGTATGAGGATTTTATACGCAAGGATTTATAAATGCAAGTGTACTATGGACTTCTCTGATTTTCGCAGAACAAGTGAATAAGGATATATTACATCAGTCGTCCAGAACATTGCAAGAACTCTAGGATCACCAACAAGAAGACAGCTGGTTAAGTACTGATATAGTAAAACTGTCATTGTGTGATTTTATTGTATATGCGATATTGTTATTATATGTACCAATCATACTCTGTTTTCAATTAAAGACTTAGATTTTGTTAGCTTAAACAAACAGTGTATTTGTGTTGTGCATTCGTGTGAGTTAGGGAAAAAGGTGATTTTGGCCTTGAGTCAAGTACGACTCGTAACAGTAAGCAATAGTGTTATTTACACGCCAACTTAATCTTCATCTTTTAAGGAGCAAGTTAGCAAATCGATTCAAAGATAGATGAGAAAGTTGTGGAAGTAAAAGATAAGATATTTCGCAATATACATGTACTTTTGGGCCTTGTAACTGCTACATTTTTGTTCTAGGTAGGTATAGATATAACACGTATAAATATATAGAATGGCAAACACTTCATAAGCGTTGAGATTCAAATTTACAGCTGAACAAAAATAACGAGTGTGTGCTAGCACCCTTATTCCTCGCTATTATAGTATATTGTGATGTACCCTGATTAATTTATATTTATCATTCACTTTAAAACTTTAAAACTTTTTCATGAAAAATGGTAAAACCACTCTTATCTAATCATATAGGTATATTATTGTCTTGGGAATTCCGAGATGACTGAATGTTATCTTTGCTTTGCACTGTATGAAAAAAACCCTATTCCGTAATGGGGATGTGGGAGAATGAGATATCAAAAGAACTTATGTTATTAACCGGCAACGGTCGCGCAGCATTAATATTCTGGTGTTATATGGAAAGAGGAGAGTCAGGTGTTTTTACATGGGTACTATAGGAGATAATTGAACTAAAACAATTTGCATACAAATCAACATTGCATATCGCATTAATATCCCAGCAAACACAAAAATGTTCTCGGTCATGAAACCATTTAAAAACGTTTTGTATGAAAACATACTACAAGAATATTTTTAAAATGTTTTCATAGTGTTATTGTAAATTATTTTTTGAAACATTTTTTGCCAAATATATGTCAACACTTACATAACATTATGTTAAAAAATTTGCAATAGGTTTTTCAAATGTTTTTGAATGTTAAAAAAAGTTTTATACCATTTATGTGCCTCAATATAACCCGACATGTAAACGTTTTCTAACAACCGTTTATAACCTTTTACAAAAACACACGCCAAAAGAATAATACGGTGGACATATTCCATCCCAATGATTACTAATTTCATGCTCTGTGCATCTTAATTTCACCTTCATATTGGACTAAAAACATTTTCGCGCACTTCGATGGGGAAATGTCCCAGTAATATTGAGCAAAATACGCCCCCCCCCCCTAAATTTCAAAGCTTCCGCCGCCACTGTAAGCGAACGAAAATAAAAGGTGAATTGGGCATTGAGTAGTTGTGACCTGTAACAGAATAAAACGATGCATTTCTTTCATTTGATGGGATCTATGGAAAGATTAATTAATTTTTGCCGCAGGGTACTTCTTTTGTCTTTTAAGTACGAAACCAAGAGCTCATTCAATTGTCAAGACAGATCCTGCTCACTACAAAACCTTTTATCTTAAAGCTTTTTGTAAATCTCGTCCTGCTAAACATACTTTTGTAACACAACCTACGAACGAGAGTAAAATTTATGTTTAGTTATATCTTATATCCACTGCTAACAAATTAAGCACAAACATGCCCCATTGCATGTGATTATGACGTACAAGTGACCGCACACTCGCCAAATTCTAACGTTCCAAATTGACTTTCAGCTAAAAACAGAAAATGCAATTTCACCATATTTTCTGCTAAAGGAAATGTCCACCAGGTTTCAATAATACCATAATTTTACGAGAGCAAAACAAAAGTCATGGAATTTACAGTACGAATCTGTATGGTGGGCTTCACCAAGCCATCCCCGTCGACTTTAATTGTCTCTCTTATCACCCTCTTACGTAGCACGAGTGTTACAGGAAGAAGGAATAAAGATATAATACAACGTAAGTTCTTATGAAATGTGGATGATCTTTTATTCTTTCAAAATAAAAAGAACATGTTACGCAAGACAGAAAAGGACATGTGACTGTAAAAAGTAGGCTATGTCGTCTGTTCATGACATTGAACCATTTACCTGGTCGTGCTTTTAGGTAATTTACTGATTTTACTTATATTTTTGGACGTGGATATATCATTATGAATTCGGCAGAGTGACGAATCGAGAATTGTGAGCAAATTGAGTTTTTGTATGATTATGATTATGTTTCAGGTTATCTTTTATTTCCACCAAAAATTAATGATAAATCTTACTCCCCGACGTAGATATTAAAATCTTGATTTGGACGAATCGCGCCTATATTCGGAATGCCAACATTGTACTGTTAATTTCAAGCCATGAAACGATATACAAACCTGGTCTGATGTTTGCCAATTTTGTAAATTAGTTTGCCATGATTCAGCTTGATTTCATGCTTAATGTCATACAAATTATTTTGTCGACAATAAAGTGCAATGCCCCATAGCATTACATAAAACACATTCAAATCATGATCTCAAAACGGCGTATGATCAAGGAAACCGATTATATCTTGTTACCGATTATTACCGGCAGAATATTAGTAAGCGATACAATTTCGATAATAATATGTATTTTAATTAAATTGAATCTGAATAGGAAACTGATTTTGAAATGTGCAAAAAGAAAACACGTGTCTTCCACTGAAAAGCAGCTTCTACGTATAAATTCAAAGAGGAAAGAGGAGATCAAAAGTGCGATAAAGACAAGGGAAAGAGCGAATGACATCACAGAGTGCCCAAGGATAGGGGATACATTGCTGAAAGACATGTATAGATGTGAATCGGATCATAGCAACATACTTATCTTTATTATAAACACATGCAACTTGTTGACGTATTGACAACAACACCCGATTCTATCTTGTTAGAGCTTTGTAAAAGCAGCATTAATGAGAACGAACACTTTTACTGTGCACACTAAGTAACCATAAAGTGCATTGCACTATATTCCAATATAATTATCAGCTGATGGATATTATGCTTAATTTAGATCGGAAATCAACATTCATTGCGCTTGAAAGGAGTAACGTATATTATTTCAAGTGTTCATTTGAAATATTTAAGAAATTAATATGTCGGAAAAATAATGGCATCATTTGATATTGAAATCGAACCATACTGAATAATAGTAATATATCTTATTTGTAAATGCTATTAAGAAATATTCATGTATACATGTACTAGGAATTCGTCGCAAGTCTATCAGCTTCCCTCCGGCAATATTCAATACTGCTTTCATTACAATTAATTAGAGAATAAACGATAGGAGTTTTTTTGACTATCCTCTACCGTGTGATAGACGACAGGCAGGTCCAATATTTTGAGTAGTGGATGCCGGCGTACTCTGGAACTCTTGAACCCACACTGTTCCTCTCTCAGATGGTTATCTACAGTCTGTTGTATTCGGTTAAGAACCATCGTACAGAATACTTTTCCCGGGATTGACAAGCGGGTAATAGCTCTGTAGTTGGCTGGGTCCAGTTTGTCGCCCTTTTTGTATACAGGGGTTATTAGACCTTTACTCCAGTCTTCCGGGATTTTTCCTTCAACCCATGCGGTGTTGATGATCTTCAACAACATTTGCTTCATCATGGGTCCTCCTGCTTACAACACTTCTGCTGAAATCTTATCCCAACCACACGCTTTGTTGTTTTTAAGCTTCCTGATGGCCTCTTCAACTTCATCTACTAAATAAGGGCAACCTTGCTGTAGCAGTGTTGACATGCTCCGGGATGAAGTTAAGTATATTACAGTCCCTGGGGAATTCTGTATTCAGATGTTTACTGATGGGATATATGGACTGAATTTTTTACTTTTAAGGATGCTGAATAATAATTTTTGGGACCAACCTCGGGGAAATGTGGGGAACTATCGCTATATAGCGGTCGTTTTTCAAAATGGCCACCAAAATACTACTAAATGGTATTATAAAGCCCGAGAATAGTATCACTGATGGGTAATATCGACTGAACTTTGTACTTTTGAAGATGCGAAATAATAATCTTCGGTTCCAACCTCCGGGATATTTGAGTGTGCTTCTTGCTCAAGGTTACTCCTATACAACACAATAAAAATATCTCTTTTTGGAACTTGTGGTGGCTCTGAAAAGAGCCGTTTGTTTTTATGCAAAGCACATTTACTTGGAGGTTGTATATTTGGTGACAGCATTTGTGCCTTCGTTGACAGCGTGTTTGGCCAGCTCTCCAGGTAGAAGAAAACGGACAGCGGTCTGTACCTCTCGGCTGCTGATCGTGGACTTCTTGTGATACCGAATAATAACTTATTGGTCCAACCTCTAGGACATGTGAAGAACACTCGCTAGAGGGCATTTGTCAAAAATACCATAAAATAAATGAAACTCTAGAGCCCTAGATAGTCTACTAATGTGATGTATAGACTGAACTTTCTACTTTTGAGGATGCGGAATAATAAATTTTGGGTTCAACCTTGTTGGGACTTCTCGCTAGATTTTCCAAATATAAACACTGCACTTTTTAGTTTCGAGGACACTGAATAAGGACATTGGGGTACAACCCCGGGGAACTAAACCATGGGAACTCTGGCTTGAAGCCTGATTTCCAAATGGCAGTCGAAATACCTTTAAATTTCATTCTGCGATTTATGTTGGCATAATACCAAATAAAATACATCATCTTTGTCCTTTTTTTTTTCAAAGCTAAAACATAAAAATATAACAAAAATACTTGTTTGCTAAGTCTTTTAAGTTCCATTGACTTGCCATTGTTAATTCCAAATGTTGTTCCTTTAATCGGCATTCTTCGACTATAATAAAGGTACCACTTTTTGAGTGTGCTCCTTGCTTAAGGTTACTCCTATAAGAGCAATCATTTTAACAGATTTGTGTATTCGGTTCTCTAAACCTGCACATAAAAGTAAAATGCTTGTATATATTTGTAGCAAACGATCAGCCAAAGACAATGTACTTCACAATTTTCGTCAGAGGAAGTTAAACAAATAAATGCATCCGACTCTGTATCCTAATCTTCTACAGTAAATGAAGTAAGCAATAAAAAAAAAAAATGTAGATATTTATATAGCGCTTTATGCCATAAACAGCCTCAAAGCGCTTTACATTTATTCCGCCATCATTAGAATATGTCGGAACCACGTTTGCAGCCTACAAGTGGCGCAGGGTCCATCAGTACAACGACTGTGACTACCCCTAACAGCTTCCCATTGCACCTGGGTGGGGTGAGGCAAGCGAGGTAAAGCGCCTTGCCCAAGGGCGCAACACGGTGGTGGGACGAGGAATCGAACCCACGCACGTCGAACAAGCTCTCGGATTATGAGTCCAAGGCCGTAACCACTGAGCCACCGTGCCCTGTCAAATTCTGATGGGAATGTTGGAATGACTGATAACATGACCCCATTTTACTATCTACCAGTCATTATGGCGGTGGGTAAGGGTTTGTACAATAACACCATAACTTCGACTTGAAATTTGCACGACGGAAGTGGAAGTCAAACATACCTGGATCTGGAGTCAATAAGACAATTATATTTATTTAATTTTATTCCAGCTTCTTTCTATGGCCTCGGCAAGACTTATAATATACTACTTGTATCATTGTAGACAGCTCTTTTTGTGAACATGCTTATATCTATTGAAACTTTTGATGAAATACCAGCATATTTTCCCAAATCAATAAGCTCATTAGTCGACTCCTTGGCATATATTTTAGATTTCCCATGACCACAAATTCCTTTCACAGCACCTGTTTTTTTTTCGCGTGGAGTTGTATGATAACCGATGCCATCTCTGGTGAAATAAACTCTTTACTGTCAGCATGTCAGATAGCTCTCCTCAATAGATACTGCTTTCCTTGTATGTGGTTGTACACATGCGCAGCAATGGTAACAACGTCAGTGTCCTCAGCAATTGAGATACCTAACTGTTGCTCAAGGCTCGCATGGAAAAAACATACTGGTATTGGCTTCATGCTGATGGCATGTAAAGCGGGGTTCTTTTGATCCTGTTGTTAAATTAATGTTCTTGTCCTTCAGGGTATAGTTTATCACTTCATTGGCTGTAGATGATGTCTACCATAGCTTCACCACCACCCTGGAGCGCACAAATAGGTAAGTCCTGGTCGGCGGGTTGTGGGGATCAGATGTTGGTGGTCCATTGTCATTGTTCAGCAAAGCACAGAATTAGTCTTTCAACTCAGCAAGTAGTTCATTGTCACTCTCCTCTTTACTTGTATCATCTACGTGTACATCAAATCCCTTTAACATTCTTGTGGATGAAATGCCCACTTCAGAACAAGTCCCAGCAGTGCCAAGTGCTCCAAACATGTCACTTATGACACCACCCAGACATCAGCGCAACCAAGGATGGTAAAAAGCATTTGCAAAGCTGGACTTTGCAAACAAGCCCATTGAAATTGAACAACCAGTTCCAAAGATATGAGCAATTAAAGCGTTTCCAAAACAATAGGAAACAAACGGAATTATTTCCTTTATTTACCAATAACTTAAAATCAATATTTCCGAGTTCCGACTGATTTATATTCACATATGTTGTAGCAATTTCTAACATAGATTTTCGTTTTTATATCAAATTATTCATCTTTATTCTACTTTTTTGTGGCAATTTTAATTACATAAACTGTACATTTGCGTGCAAAATCTAAATTAGCCCAATATTATGAGTTATACCTAACATTTCATGATTAACAGTTTTTTGAAAATTCCCTTGTCATTTTTAGTCTGTTTGCTGATATTCTAATACCATTTTGCAAGTGTCTACCCTTTTTGTTTCTTTGTAGAATTGTTAGACTGTAAGAACAAAATATTAATTGCTATTAAATTTAGAACACAACATAATAAACTTGCCACAAGTGATCTTTAATATGCCACTCGCAGCCTGATCCATGTTTATGAAATAAATACTGTGTCACGTCTGCAAGCAGCTTCTTAAACAGTGAACGTGCTAACAAACAGGCCCATGACAACTTTCCAGCTAGAACTAAAACTAAACCCGTTGCCACCTTGCATCGTAGAAGATCAAACGAGATAATCTCACTTCCCTTGACTCGGTCAGGCAGCCTTTAGTTATCTGAAATATTTGAATAATTGACTTCCTGATGATGGATGGGAGTCGTCAAAAACAGATTCAACAATAGATGCATTAAATGCGTTACTAAAATACTAGAGTTCAAGAACTACACTTTAATTGTCAATAACATGGTGCCATACTAAATGAAACTGTATACTATATAATTCTTATTAACTTATTCTTTCAGATATCTTCATGTAAGACAGCGCCTGCCGCATTTCGCAGGTAAAGGTATAATTCTCGTCAAGGACTATAATTATTTTGACTGGAAGACTGAAACTTAAGACTGTCAAGTATTTTCCGAGAGGCTTGAATTAAATGAAATACTATACAAATTTCAGAATGTCGGATGTAAAAAATAGCTGCCTAGATGTTGTGAAAAAGAACCCGGGAAAAGGTGTAAATTAAGAAAATGATGAGAAGGCAAGACTCAAAATAAAACATATGTAACTTGCCAGCGACAATACCAGATTGTATCTTGCAAGAGCTTTGTAAAAGAATCATTAAATGATAACCAACACCTTCCAGTTGATATACATGTATATTAATTTGATTTTGCTAACAAAGTTCTCACCAAGTGCGCTGCCCCACAGTATTAAGTGTTCATTTGACAATACTTCCGTAACGGTTTGATAAATTAATTTGGCACCATTAAATATTGAAATTGAACTATACTGCATACAATAATATATATTTCATAGTGTTTTAATGACTGATATGAAAAATAATACCTATAATTTTATGAATAAAATGTTTTGAAACAGAAATTTACTTGAATTATTTTGAAATAACCTTTTAGTTAAGCCTCTCAATTTGCGAATGTATTAAAGTATAAGTTGTGTTACCATTAATCCCGTGCATTTCTCTCTATGAATATAAAAACTCAATTAATCACTGAAGTATCTTGTATCTTACCAGCTTAAATGGTTAATAACTTTTAGATCATCATCTTCATAGTTCAATGCAATGTGTTCTGTTTATTATGATGACTTGCTCTGCTTGCTATGGTTATTGCGTCTATGTCAGAAGGCAGCCTAAAAGGACCCGCTTGAACTCGATCCCAATGACTTACACCTGATATGAGTAATCAAGTCATACGATAGCAAAGCAATATCAACACAAGCAACGATGTGTTATTCCTCCCTTTATTCCACTCCTGCAAGCTATTGGCCAAGAAGGTCGAAACGAAGTTGGGTTAAACATATTCAAGAAAACCAAATACTACTAATGTATAAATTTTCTCCCCTTTCTTTCCTTCTTTATGTTTTTTCTTTCTTTCTTATTATTATTATCGTTTAATCTTTCTTAATATCATGTATTTCTTTCTTTCTTTCTCTCTCTCGCTTTCTTTCTTTCTTTCTTTCTTTCTTTCTTTCTTTCTTTCTTTCTTTCTTTCTTTCTTTCTTTCTTTCTTTCTTTTTCTTTCTTTCTTTCTTTCTTGCTTTCTTTCTTGCTTTCTTTCTTTCTTTCTTTCTTTCATTCTTTCTTTCTTTCTTTCCTTCTTTCATTCTTTCTTTCTTTCTTTTTGGTGAAAGGATAGGAGAAAATGAATGAAGATATAAAGCTTTGGTCTGGTTTGAACCACATGGTCGGTCACCTCGTGTGCTTGGGTGGTTGCGCATTATGGTTAATTACCGTATTGTGATTGTAGTAGCTTTGCAATGCTAGAGTTAAATGGATGTGTATTTTTATATTTCACAATTTGCAATCATAAACAGGGCTCAGTTTACAAAAGGTGATGTCAGACTGTCGTGCTGCATGGATTTAATTAAATGATTCAAATTTATCTAGTACGCTGCATTCGCGCATTGTCTAGACGATTCTTAATTGTACTTTGCACCAGAGGCTATATCAAAACAGGCAGAAAAAGCGCATTCCAAAACATACCTTACCAATAAGAACGGAACCGAGACGTAAAACAAGAAAGAAGGAAGATAAAGCTATCTGAATAATGAAACGCTAAGGGTACCGGAAACCTCCATTATAAAGGTGTTGCTTTCCAACATAATGGGCATTATCAAACATTAGTGGTTTGAGGTCTTGTAAGGTTAATTGTGATATCTAGTTGCACTTATCTCATTGACGCTTTACAATGCTATGATTTGCTAGATGTATGATATCTATAATTAACTGACTAGGGTTATACTGGTATATAATGATATCGTAGATGCCCATACTGCTTAATGCAAGTCAGACGATACTCTATCTATTGTGTGCATAACATAACGCAAGGTAAGCCAGTAAGTACTAATAAGCGTTCACCATTAAGTTATGTTTTGATTTATTTTGATGATATTGATCGATATAATCAATAAAGGGGGTTATATATCGTTGTAAACAAGGCAGAGTGCCGAATACGCAAAATTGCTGTTCTGAGTAAACGGCGTTTGAAAATCTTGGTACCATTCCATTGGTCCTTCTAAAAATTTAGAACATTCGTGAACACTCATTTAATGTATATTATAGAAGTGAATGTACACGAATTATTGGCAATACTTGCATGTTCTGAAACGCGTTTTAACAGCTATTCGGCTTTATGCTGTATTCAAAATGTCTCTACCACTGCGCAGAGAGAGGTCGAATACGCATTCAACTACGTGTAAAACCATAGACCGCATTCTTGATTTGGGGCTTTTGTGTAGAAATTACTGGTTGTCGTAAGGCTATGTAGACTTAACTTGCTTTATAAGTTATAAATAGTCATCCCTGTAATATTGCTTAGCAAAAACTCGAGGATTTTAAAACAAACATAACAATATTGGCCTATATTTTGCGTATGATTTTCCGGGATTTTCCAATTTCACGGGCGCGCACTCACATTATTAAACCACAGCAATAGCATGTGGAGAATGTACTTATTTTGGTACTGGATAGACGATACCTACAGCTATACGTTGGTATCAAATATATTAGTATAAAACATGTAATATAGAAAATTCGGGGTTTCCCGCTATACAATAATCAACATGATTTGTACAGCTAAGTATACGATTCGTCTCTCTGCCGAATTCATTTATTGCACTTATGCGCGATTCGTCCAAATCAAAATTTCAATAACTACATCGGTGAGTAAGATTTACCATTAATTTTTGGTGGAAATAAAAGATAACCCGAAACATTCTGCCGAATTCATAACGAATCCGAGGAAGTTTAAAGATCTGATTATAATTCCCAAAATATCGATGTATCGACCCAAGCCATGGATTGCTCTTTATCATTAAAATTGATATATAAATGACTTTACCAAAGAAAAATAATTCAGCAAGCGCTGTAAACATGGTAAAACAACTAAACTCTGGTCAGCTTGTGATCGGCAGGCCTTATAACATCGCGGATAAATATAAAAATATTTTATTTTGGGAATGTTCTTGTCATATCTCACCAGAAGTATCACGAATTATTGGTTCAAGTCCTATACATTGTCTACGTTCTTTAACACAATATAGAAGTCTTAACGGGGATCTACTTTTTGGCGTAATGGTAAAAGCCTAACATATTTACACGTTAATCAGCTCGTAATAATAATAATAATAATAATAATAATAATAATAATAATAATAATAATAATAATAATAATAATAATAATAATAATAATAATAATAATAATAATAATAATAATACACGGTTTTTTGATAGCATGTAAAACTACGTCATTTTAAAGAAAGGGTGAACACTGATGGCGCTATTTATATTAAATCGGTTTTTTATCTTTACAAGGGTTAGACACTGGTATAATTTCATTAAAAATATTAGAAAAGGAATAACAGATAGTAACGACATTTTCAAAAAACATTCTATCAAGAAATGTTAGGAATAACTTATATTATTTGGCTAAATTAAGTTTAAAATATATGTCAATAGCGCCCTCAATTTGCACACAAATATACGGCTTATGGAATACAAAATACCACAAATAAGCAGCAAAAGATGAAAAAATTGAAAAAGAAACTAAAATCTGTGTTAAAAAAGAGCTGGAAAAGTACGTACATATTATAGTGTGATAGTTTTTGTATTGTCCATGTCTAGAATTTAACATTATATAATGTTTTGTTACAAAAAATAATAAATGGTCACATCAAACAACCGTGTAATAATAATAATAATAATAATAATAATAATAATAATAATAATAATTATTATTATTATTATAATTATACTACTAATAATAATAACAACAACAACAACAACAACAACAACAATAACAATAATAAAAAATGACTATACTACTACTTTAGATTCCCCAAGTACACATTGAACTTCAAATTTGCACAGATATCCTCGAATATCTCATGAACATTTTGCAATATACTGTGCTTATGATTTTATACTGCATAATCTCCTCATGCGGGATTCGATGAGTTATGAATGAATAGTGTCCATTGAGGGCCACCAAAAGGTATGAACAGTTCAAATGTAAAGCGCTTTGATACACATGAAAAGCGCCATATAAATGATAATATTATTATTTTATTGAATTCAAATCGCAGAAGATATAAACTTGTATCGCATATCACAGTCAAATACCATTCGTTATGAATTCGGCAGAGTGACGAATCGAGAATTTTGAGCAAATTGAGTTACTGTATGCTTGTGATTATGTTTCAGGCGATCTTTCATTTCCACCAAAAAAAAAAGATAAATCTTACTTCCCGACGTAGATATTGAAATTGTGATTTGGACGAATCGCGCCTAAGTGCTATTAATGAATTTGACCAAAAGACGAATCGTATGCTTAGCTGTACAAAATCATGTTGATAAATTGTATAGTATAGCTGAAAACTCCGAATCTTCTATATAACATGTCATATACTGTTATTTTTGATACCAATGGATAGCTATAGGTATCTTCTACCCAGTGATGCCAAAATAAATACAAACATTCCCCACACGATATCGCTATGGCGTAATTATGTCAGAGCGCCGTCGCAAAATTGGGAAATTTATACACAAAATATAGGCCAATATTGTTATATTTACTCTAAAATCCTTGATTTCAACTGGAGTTTTCACTAAATATTACGGGGATGACTAATTATAACTGATATACCAAGTTTAGAATCTATAGCCTTGGGACAACCAGTAATTTTTACATAAAATCCCCAAATCAAGGATGAGTGCTATAGTTTACACATAGTTGAATGCGGATTCATTCCCGTATATAACTTTTTTTGCAGCGGTTGACACTTTTTGGATTTAGCATAAAGCCGAATAGCTGTAAATACCTGTTTTGAAGGATATATCGATTGTTTCAGAACATGCAAGTATTGCAAATAATTAGTGCACATTCACTTCTATAATATACATTTCAAATGAGTGCTCACGAATGTTCTCATATTTTAGAAGGGCCGATGGAATGGTACCAATATTTTCAAACGCCGTTTACTCAGAACAGCGATTTTGCGGATTCGTCACTCTGCCGTATTCATAACGATATGTATTGTGATGAGCTGAAAAGGGCGGTTGTGACGCATATTTTTCCTGTTTCCACTGTCACTTATCTATTTGAACACGATAAATTGCATATTAAGCTTTCATCTGTCTATCATGTCTATTGGAAGCTCGAAACAGCTACGATTGATGCTATCTTTATACTCAGATACTTCAAATGTTGACGTGTCTTATCAACCATTAAGATGGTTTGAATGAACAGAACAGATTTGTATTTATTTTTATCTCATGAACAATATTTCCAGCAATGCAGGGTCGCCAGTTATAGTATATACAATATTTTGGTGAGCCAATTACCACCTTCTTCGAACCTTTACCCCCCCCCTTAGCCTACATTATTTTTCTATAGAAGAGGTTAACACAAAATGAAAAAGGGGGACACATAATTCAGAACTAAAGTTCACGAGTGAAAGTGAAAGAGTGGTGAAAAGAGCTTAATAACATGACTGTAAAAATGTAGGTCATGTCGTCTTTTCATGACATTGAATTTTAACTGATGCCCGCGCCTGATACGCATTCTGATCTAACATAACTAATCAACGCCGAGTACCATCTTATGGCGCAAAATCATTAGACTGGCCCTATAAATATACAAGACTGAATGGTTTTGTATAACTAAGTTTGCATTTGATATAGTGCGGTTAATGTATTTAATAATAAAGGGATATCGGACGAATTGAATTTAATACTCTTCCAGATCTTTGACATACTCTGAGTTGTTGTCCTTGCCATAGCCATCTTCTTTTGATCTCAGATGTGCTATCAAGCTAACGACTACAGATTTCTTTAAATACCAAAATATATTTGATAAACTTTTCAAAAATAGGAGAAAAGGGGGCGCAATGAGGGTTCTCTTTTTTTTTTTTTGGGGGGGCGGTGGTTACCCTGTGGTACAAAATGCAATCAAGCACATGACTTCGCATAAATGGCAGGCTATTCTCATCCAAGTGATGATGATCTACCATGCATCATTTTATTCAACTGTTTATCTACAAAACTGATAAATCTATTCA
This sequence comes from Amphiura filiformis, assembly GCF_039555335.1. NCBI lineage: Eukaryota > Metazoa > Echinodermata > Ophiuroidea > Amphilepidida > Amphiuridae > Amphiura > Amphiura filiformis. Next base: position 81,918,902 of record NC_092631.1, read on the forward strand.
GTGAACAAAACAGTTTATTCAAAACATAACTCCATATCCAGTAAGGCCGATACATTGCATCTATGATAGCTGCTCTCATAAAAAACGTGGAATTTTGGTTGATGTATCGGGCACACTTACATTATTACATCATATTAAGCGTCGCATGAGAAATATTGGTATTAATTTTTGTATTAGCTCAAAGCTGATTAGCTCGCAATTTTATGAAAAAATAACTGCTCGGGGAAGTTAATACCAGAAAGGCTATTGAAACAACATAACTCAAATTTGGTAGACATGTTTAAAAAATCTTATTTACGATCTATGTTCCCTGTGTTTATTACTGCGGTTTTGTGTGATATAGTACTATTCCCTTAAAAAACGGCATTTTTTTTTAACTGTACGGATACTGTTTGTGCGCAGGATCGGTTTCTTAAAAAATAACGTAGTGTCAGATTTAGAGTAAACGAAAGGTAATTCCATTCCACCGGTACATGGTTTTAGGCTTCATATCTAGGAATTCCATTATCAAGTCAATGACCCGGTCATTGACATCATGTTCTACTTACGTCACTCGCCTTTGTAAGGAAAATTAATTTCGGTCATAACCTCCTTGTATCTGTCGATATGGCTCAACTGGTGCTGACATGCATACCTTTTTAAACCATGATCTAGAAACGTAGAGTACGTGTGTCTCATTTATATAGTCATGCATTGGGCAGGGGCGTAGCAAGAGAGTCAGTGGCCCATGGACAAAGATCAGTCCTATTTCGTTTTCGCTTTTGCTCGGGGCCCTGAACCCTTGAGGCCCCTGGACTCACCCACCCTGTCCACCTGCTTGCTACACCCCTGGCATTGGGTTTGAGTTAGCATCTAATTGCGTAACTTAAATTGGCTTATTAGACAATAACGGCAATGCACTTCAACATTACATAAAACATAATCAATTCATGATCACAAATTGTTGTAAGAACTTAAAACTCGTCCCACTGAACCATTTTTCTAACACGAACTACGATAAATAAAAACAAATAATATGTTGGTATTTATAGATGAGGTGACATGTGTTTATATTTGATACGCCCTCTGTTGGTCTGTGATCAAAACTGTCAGGCAAAACACACTATAGTTTACATGGAAGAAGTTGATTTTTATTCATTAACTTTGGTTTCAAAGCAAATAATACTAAAAATGTTATCACTCTTGTTTATAAATGCATCACGCTATATACATAATATCACACAAAACTTCAAAGGTTTATAAAAGTTGAGTTTTAAAGAGATTTATGTGGTCTGTCATAGACACTCCTGTGTTATTTTGCCTGGGTTGAAACAACAGAGGGCGGTCTGAATGTAAACATGTGACATCATAGGTCAACTCATCTATACAGCGTCTTTCTCATGTGTACATGTACCGAAGCGCTTTACATTTATTCCGCTGTCATTGGAATATGTCAGCTGCCATACAATGCCCAAGGTATGCTCATTCCTTTGGGCGGCGCTCAATGGACAATATTCAGCTCCTCATTTCACCCCTGGGTAGAGAGATGCAAGTAAGGTAAAGTGCCTTGCCCAAGATCACAACACGATGGCATCGCTGGGGCTCAAACTCGCAATCCACCGATAACAAGGCAGATGCCGTACTGCTACGCCAACGTGCCCCGCGACTGTTGCAACAACAAACCATTATTAGTTTACATTTTAAACTCCATACTGTTTGATCTGGTAGCTATAGCGATACCATAACATTAACAACTACAAACATTCTTCATTATATTCAAAAAACAGTAAATTTTCGCTATGGTCCAACAAATAGGCAAAATTGGCATCCGGCTAAAAATCCATGAACATGTGATTTTCACAGGATTTTTGTAATGAAATGAAGAGGTGGGTGTAATAAATTCCTAACCCACCTAAAACACATGTTACTGGTTTCGCAATAAGTTTGTTTTTGACCAAGTACATGAGAATTTCCATAGGTAAAGTATACAAGCATAAAGTATAGGAGTTCTTCAACAGACTAAATGTTTTGTTGAAATCATTCGTACACTTTTTACACACAAACCGGTCACTTGTAAATTTTTAGGGACTTTTGGGACTTTTTGCCCCATGAATTCCACACTAGTTTCTAGAACTAGTCTAGTTATGGGATGTATATTTCTTTGAAAAAAGAAATCAGATCAAGGTTGTTGTTCATAGATAATCTAGGACCCCAGGTTTAAAGTCAGTGGCAATATAGTGCTATATTTTTAAAGAAAAACAAGAAACATAACACAGCTGTAATCATGCCAATAAGTTCATATTGGTGCAAAATTTACACATTATTTTAATAAGTACAATATAATGATTACTTTTTATAAAAATGGATTAAGTAGTTGTCGAATCTATATGTTTTAACTGCAATTGATTCGAAACCAGTAACAAGTGCACCGAAAAAAGGGCGAGGGTTAGGACTATATTACACCCACCCCTTCAAATAGAAAAAGTCATTTGATGGTCAGCCTAATATTTTGGTTATTATATTAGTATTTCACAGTAATTTCATTTTGAAATTGTTTGTATTAACACACGGAAAACCATGTTCAATTTAAATGAAAAGCTTGCTAATAAACTATGTTAGATCTAAAATACGTGAAAAAATTACAGTGATGCGGCGCCTTTCGTATTCCGGCGAGAGCTTTTGATCTACGCTTAGGTTAAGTCGTTTCGGAGTAAAGACCAATCTTTTTATGATAGATTAAAAAAACCTGGATTAGTGCACCTCCCCCCTTCGTAGTTCTAGAACATGGTCAGAATACTTTTAATTATTTTACTAGGCAAATGCCTTAACCACAAAGTGCGTTGTCCTACATACTGATATAATTTATTATCAGTTTCATTTTAACGCAATTCAATATTTATTAAGAAGAACATGGATTATGCTCATTTTAAGTTATAAATTGTCAAATTTTATCAAACAAAATTGGCAACATTTAATGTTGAGATTAAATGTATATTTATTATGAGTAGGCTTATACAGTAATACATTTCTATATTTAAATGCTATTAACAAATATCCATTAATGTAAACACAATTAAAGTATATCAAATTGTATATCCTCTGGCGATAACCCATGCTTTCGTTTCAATTAATACACGAATGGGTTGCAATTAAGCGTGCGCAAAAGTAAACAATATAAAAGCCAGTAATGGATTCTTAAGCATGATTTGTAAATAATATATAGCATTAATCAAACAGAAAATTGACTCCATAATTGGGGCGTATTATTAACGGCCTTAAACCGATATATGCTTCATTATTTTGACTGACAATATTGAACTAATTTTGTGCGTACTCTAATTTAAAGTGGCAACTTTTGTAACTGATGAAATCATAGTATCACGCTCCCTTGCACTTGATAACAATGACCCTAGAGACTTATACAGGGTGTCTAATAAAAAGCGAGCCCCAACGAATGTGGCGATGTTTTCTAATGTGCTTTAAATAACCAGTAAATACGATTCCTTGCACAGTAGAAGATGAAATGAAATAGTCTCACTTTCTGTCACTCGGTTTGGCTGTTTTCAAATACTCTACATATCTGAATAATTGCCTTCCTGAAGATAAGAAAGTAATTTCGCCAATTTTTCTTTAACTGTGAAGGTTTTTGGGAGTTGACAATTCCCAATATTGATAAAAACCAAACCACACTACTGCACACTGGAGAGGTTTTCTGTCAACAACTGATAAAATGACATAGTATTTAGACTAAAATAGTTAAAATTGTATACACTCTCTTATCATTGTTATGACTTCTTGAGTACCCCTTTGGAACTTGTAGTTAGTGATATTAGTGAGGTAACCCATTAAGCTAGTAAACACATCCAGTCAAAACCTTCACTCTTAGAGCGAATGGACTTTACTACGCTTTCAAGTCAATTCTTGTAAATTCCTCATGCCTTACGTTCTGTCAGACCTTGTACCATATATTGTTGTTCTCGTCTACTGAAGTGGTCCGTCATAGAAACATGCAATTTTCACCAAATCATTATTCTGATTTAATTTCCAAGATTGAAATCAATAGCCACTAAAATATTTTCATCAGAGCAGCACAAAAATTAATTTGAGGTTACATCAACCGCCATCCACCGTTCTCTTTCGGTCGAGGGATGTCGCTTACTCTGGATAAGGTGCTGGGTCATTTTTTTCTCACTGAAATGAGTACCTCGTCGTTTGGCGGTATTGGTTGTCGACGGTGTCGTAATGTAGGGTTTAATCCCCTTCCCCCATTCGGTAGACAATGAATTGAAATGAAATACTACACCAATACTGTCAGAGAAAATACATCGCTGCTTCTTATTTATCATAATCATCATCATCATCAGCAGCAGCAGCAGCAGCATCATCATCATCATTATCATAATCATGTTTCCATTAACCGTTTTCACATTAACGATTAAATATCGTGCGTGTATACGCCCAAGCGCCATAATATAATCGTAGATCCATTTTTGCGCTCATTTTAGCTCTCGACCTGTTTAGACATTTTCTATGAAAGGTGGTTGTTGCACTTTCTAATTTGCTATTAAAAATTTCATATACTGCTATGATGTGAACACACCCTAACACAATTGGCATTCGGCTAAAATTCCATGAACATGAGATTTCCATCCGATCTTCTCCCAAATATGACTATTTTAATAAAAAATCATGGAATTTACTTTAGACGGGTGGGATTAATCAAACCCTCCCTCTATCATATCTATTGTCATCTTTGGTGTCGAACGTTAAAATCACTAAAATTTAAAATGTACTTAAATATTGGATATACAAATATATCTTAAATTGGTTTGGCGGATATACACGCGAGTTTTTGTTGTTGTTTTTTTGCCGGATGAAAATTGTATAGCCATTTCGATATCGATCGATCCTAGTTTTTTTTTCAACTTTACAGTTGCAATCACGTTCAAAACTCGACCGTCAATATGCTGTGATTGTTTTCGATTTCAAATACACACAGATGAATCGTGAATGCATCCTGAAAAAAAATACGCTGACGGAAACCACACATTTGGTTCAGAGTGATATATTGTTCAGTACATGCATAGAAATGGGCGTTAACCAGCAGTATTCGTGATGGGTGATCCGTTCAGCTCGCATTAATCTTCCTCTAACTCTCTTTTCTACATCTCTCACTCTCTACCGTTGCATCGCTGTCTCTTTCTCAGTCTTTTACCGTCTATCTGGCTTTTTATCGACTATAATATTCTAATAGGCCAATTCAAGTCTATTCTGCATTTTTTTTTCTATACACGTAAGTTTAATGGAACATTGACGAGTTACATGGATCTAATTTACAGAATTTAGAGGATCTAGAGCATTACATTTACGCATTGTCTAGACTAAGTGTCTTTCTAATTGTATTTTACACCATAGGTTACATCAAACACATTCCGCACTCAAAAACGTACCTCAACAACAGGAGCTCGAATAAGACTCAAAACAAAGAAAAAGAAAAGGCCTGTGAAGAATGAAAAGCTCTGTGTATCAGAAAACACCATTATCCAACATTTTTGGCATTATCAAAATTAGGTTTTTATTCATAATGGCTGAAGGGAAGTTCTGATTCAAAGAAATTATGTATTAGAATATCTAGTTGCAATGATCGCTTTCAGGCTTCACCATGTTATCATTACTTGAGGTATGATTTCGATAATGAATCGACGACTAGGGTTAATGGAATATGATATCACGATGCTCACATACCTCCGAACTTTTAACAAGTCAACCCTTTATACAGATGTGTATTTTTTGAATAATAATAGCGGTTTGACAGTTTGCCTGACTTAATACGTGTTTACGTTCAATTTGAAAATTGACATTTTGATTTATTTTATATTTGATCGATATACTCAAGAAATAGTTTTGGAAATAAATATTTAAAGAAAATGTACTTAGACTTTGAATGCATATCACTAGAGCGTTAAAAACGAGCCAATTTGATACCACGATACCTTACAACATGATAATAGTTTTCAGCTGGGAGCAGTTTAGCGATATATATTTCAAATGATGTAAGGTTTGGTGGGTTGTGTGAATGCATAATAAAAGCTATTATAATTTTAAATATTTACAGCTAGGTCAATATTCTTTGTATTATACCACAGACATAGATGAAAATAGTTAACAATCCAAATATAATCGAAATGCTATTTTTCCCAATGCACAAGGGCAAAAAAATACATATTGGACATATTTTTGGGAATATCTGTACTTATTTTGGTGTCACTGGATAGAAGATTCCATAGCTTGATGTCATTAAGATATAATAGTATATAAGGGTGGTAATAAATCGTGTTACAAAGAGTGTGTATTGAATAAAATAAAATTAAGTGAAATGGCGTACTTCAAAGAGTATAATAAACAAACCATTTGATGTTCTGTATGGCGTCCGCAGGAACTAGAATACCAATAACATGAATAAGCACGCTGGTCTCCCTTGCAAAATTTGTATATTCTGTTCATCCATGTTTCCTAACATATGTCTCTCCATAGGGAGTCTGAAATACCGTTAGACAAACGCGTTTAAGAACTCTTGAGCGTGAGTCCTGTTGGTGCTCATATGAAAGCCCACAAACATTATTTTGACCCGAAGGAGGTCAATATACTGGACACGGGCCAAATATTGTATCAGAATGGGGTGAAGAAGTCCATGTATATAGCCACCAGAAACACTCACTACCACCTTCCTAAGACCTACGGAAGGCTTCTAGAGTCACATGGATCTATATCACATGATCGATCATGAAACTCTAGTATCGCTAACGTCAACCAGCAGTCACAACAGAAGTGAACTCAGATGGGTCACGATAATTTCTCAGTGACTTTTTCAATTAAAACAAACCCAATAACTATCTTTTTCTGCAGTTCTTGGTCAAATCCCAAGTACCGCATATGTAATGTGTACCTTATCAGGCTACATTTCACACTTTAAGTCAACTTAAAAGGCCTAAAAGTTTTTTAGTTATGCTAAAATTTATGAAGGGTGACTTATTGGATAATCAGGGGTTGTAACCCCTCCCCCCCTTCGTAGTCCGTATATATGGCTCGGTAGTTCTAGGGTTAAACATTAACCGAAATCCTGTCTGTTCATCAGATAGTGTTCTTCATTCTGCCGATGATGATATTCAGAAGCACTTTATTTACTTGCATGGCAAATTACACCGATGTTCCCTAATTCGGCGCACTCTTCCAAAGGCTTATTTTGTAGATATTAGTAAATATAGGGATACAGACAAAACGCCGGAAAAAATATTACACCTCTTGTCTACTTACTTTCTCGCCCTTTTTCTCATTCTTTCTCTACTTCACTGTCTTGTTTTTGCTTTAGCTCATTCAGCTTTTAACGCCCACTACATAACATCATCCCTTGTGGATCAAGTTTTCGGTTCATCGGCACCCTCTGTTCAGCGATTCATAAAAACCCGTCCTCTGTTAACCTTGAAAGAGTTCCTAAGATACCACTTTGGGAACCCTCCAAACGTATCCCCTAACCTAGTACTGAGGATCCAGCGGTGCTTTAGGAGTGTAAACCTGGAGTGTTAAGTAATTCCAGGAATGCCGCCTAAGTACCTCTCAAACATGTACATGCTATTTCAGAATGGTAGCACGTTCAGGTTTGTCATGCAGACTGCAGCAGTCATTAACTAAAAAAAGGATGAGTTATTAACTTCATTTTCTTGAAAAATGATAGAAAATTCTGAAATAATGTGTTAATGCACGTACCGTTATAAAGACATTGGCTTAAAATATTGTGCGTTCATTGCGCCTGTCTTCAGAATATTACGGATTAACAACTTGTGCCATGGAATGGTCCAGAAGACTCATGTAATCTAGTATGCAGTATGCTAGAACACCAAATTAACATTGGAAGGAAAATGTTAAACAGGGACATGTGAAAATGCAGAGCAGGGACATGGTATGCTTCATAACATGTCATTCTTTGGTCCCTGGAAGCTATATCGTCGGAAGAGTGCTACATTATTGTAAGTGCAGTTTGGACAATTTTACAGGAGGAGCATATTTGTGTTTTGCGTAGCCGTTTGATTCCTAGTAGCAATAAAATGACATGGGAATGTAAAGCAATTTAATTTTAGTAGTATAAGCTATATAAATGGTGTTAAAGTTAATAAATAGATGAATTATTTTCTGATTTAGATGTCGTAAGTGCCACATACGATAGGGTTGCACTCAACTAGAAATGAGTGTAGAGTGCAACACTGTCGTATGTGCCACATACGATAGTGTTGCACTCAAATAGAAATGAGTGTAGAGTGCAACACTATCGTATGTGCCACATACTATAGTGTAGCATAAACTGCTAAATTAGGATATGATTAATATCGGCTCAAATTTCCAATATCTGTCTTTTTATGTTACTTAACAACTGTTAATTTATTTCGGCACATATTATTTACAATAGCAAGACACCTTCTGTCCTAATGTTATCCCTCAAGATTTATTACTGAATCTAAGAATAAAAACACCGGATTTGTCGTCTCTATTACCAGTTATGGGAGCTATGAACTTAGCCAGCTTAGCAACATCGCCTACAGCCGTCAGCGTCATAGTCAGTGATGTGTTAGAGACTGTTTTGCACTTACGATGGTGTAGCATTCCGTGATTTTATTGTTTAGGTCTAAGAAAGTAGCGTATGTGGCACATACGATGGTCTTGAAGCAGATGGAAAAACAAAAAGCAAGACTATCGTAAGTGGCACATACGATAGTGTTGCAGGCATTAATAAAATTACTTTTCACTTACGATATTTTATTAATTAAAAAATAATTAAGCAATTTGGAAACTTAAAACCTGATTTAATATGTGTGTTTTTATATGGCCTTCCATAATTCATCAAAATCTCAAATTGGCTAAAAATGTCACTTACGATAGTGTAGCACTCTGCCGACGATATAGAATATGCATCACGTGTACGTGTCTGCATGGTTACCACATAACCCAAAGGACATCAACACACAGAGCTTATTATACAGATCCCAGATGGTACTTGCCAGAGTGTAAGAGTCTGGACTGCTGAACGTGGTTGGGATTCGCCTTGTGTCATGCGTCTTCTTCATAATGTTACAATGTTCGTCCAAATCCTACGCAAACTGGTAAACGTCAATTCACCTCGAATTAAGAAGAACCAACAAGTCCAAGCTGCCAATAATGTTCATATTTTATCATAACAGTTCCAGTGTTGAATATGCTTTCATGCAATATTGTTGCACAATGTGTGGGACTTTCTACCAGAGGAACCTCGACGTCGCAGAGCATCTCCCAATTCTAGAACCGCATAATCTCCACGCAGTTACATATCATGGATTAGGGACTGGTCAATATTTACGCCGATGGGACTGGAATCAACACATGCACAACACGCGCTAGATCAGTAAACTAAATCAAAATAATTGGAAGATGTATAGATTTGCTGACGGTGAATGAATTAACAAAAAAAAAGATCATATGTTGTGGATTGATAACAGTGTATGTCAAACCCGGCGAATTATTTATGCACAAGTGGGATCAACACGCAACATTAATAATCATATATAATTTATGCCTTTCAATAAATGTCCGATCCATACATTTCTTATCCACATCATTTATGGTCATGTGATGTTTTCACGGTATAATCAGAATGTAATATTTGCACGGTATATAGAGACTACATCAACATTTAACGCACTCCATAAACATTATTCATATGGAATGCAAGATTTTACATCTTCTTTACTCAAGATGTAGACATAGGAGCATCAATCAAATAATAAATAAATATGTCTTCAGATAAATGTCTTATGAACGACCTTCAAAGAAACCCAATACAATCTGATCCATTTTGTTCTCTATTGACATTGTATTATTTGAATAGTATAGGCTACCTCATATGCAGAGCTTAGAGTATGCCGGTGTTATACGCAATGTCAAAGACAAGCTCAAATTATGAATGACACGAAGTACCTGTATTCGTATTCGCTTTGAGATTCAATAACAAGACAAGACAAATAAGGCACAAAGAATATTCCTTTAAGACGCGTCCCCTTCGATGTTAAGTGCAAAGAAATTGTATGCTATACGCACTTGTAATGCTTTCATTAGCCCTGGTTTTACTGGCCAATTTACACGATTTCGGCATATATTTTCGCAAAAAAGGTACTGTTAAACAGCTGTAAACGTTCTTGTAAGTTTCCGGGATTCATTTTGGTGCTTTGAATTATCTTGGATCTAGATATCTGTGTGATTTCGGAAAGAACTTGTCTTTAACATTTCACGAATAGTACGTTGAATTCACCACCTTTCACTACATCTCGATTGTTATTGACTGATCGATTCTTGCATTGATTTGTGACTTTGTATTTTTTGCACCATTGACTCGGATCTAAATAACCATCTCGGTTCGCCTATATCAAACGTGTGATAAACACCTTTCACCGTGATTATTGAAGCGTGGACCTAGTGATCTTCTCTCAAACATGCCTATTAAATACAGAAGCTGTTATGACTGCAAACAAAATAAAGGAAAAGAAGTCCAAGTACGACAGTGTGAGGAAATGTTATGTGACGCATGTGATGATATCAGATATAATAAAATCCAGGCTACCAAGAAAGCCAAGGAACAGAATTTAGAAAAAAGTGCCAAAGAACAAACTATAGACAAAAGTACAAAAGAAAATGGTTTGGCCGAATATGTCGCCTCGCTAACCACCCCCAAACAGCAGACCTCGCCCATTCCCACACCGCAGACAGCGGCTGCTGAAGCTACAAGTGATATTGAAAACATAAACACGATCAATGTCATTAATCTATGCAATAGCCTCCAATGTGCTCAACCATCAGACCCAAATCAGTCAATCAAATGCAAGTGTTTCATATGCCAAAGACAATACCACATCGCATGTGTTGGACTTAAAAAGCGACCAGCCCAAAAAACAGCCTGGTCCTGTCCGGAATGCAGATCAGACACCAATGCTGCAATCAGGGCACTTTGTCAAACAGTGAATTCCCTCCAGACAACTGTCACTGAACTCACATCCAACCAAAATCACCTTAAAACCCAACACGAATTGCTTCAGAAAGAAAATACAAAACTCTCTGAACTAGTAACTGAATTACAGAAATCGGTGTCTACTCAGAAACCAACAGCAATAGACACAATTCAAAAACCACAAAGAACTCTGATCATAGGGGATTCAATGCTGCGTGATATCCCAAAGGCAGATCAAAATGATGTGTGCGTCAAACCTATAGGCGGTGCCACGGTCAAACGTATTCTCGAGGAAGTCAACAACATGTCCAACTCAAATGAACTCCAACCATTTGGTGATATCATTATTCATGCTGGAACCAATGACATTTCACGGGACAATGATGTCCAAGAGGTTACCGAGACTATGGAAGCCATAATAACAACTCTTATGGTCAAAGCGCCTACCGCGTCCATACACATATCAGCGGTTTGTCCACGGACCTCAAAAAGTGAAGAAGTAGCGGTGTTCAACCAAAGTTTCAAAGATCTTGCTTCTCGTCTTTCCTGTGGCTATGTCGACATTGGACCGAAAGTAACTTACCTGGACGGCACTATTGACTCTAACCAATATGCTGACGGTCTTCATTTGAATGAAAGTGGAACGCGTATTCTTCTAAAATCATTTTCCGTTGCAGTTCCTTCGGTTAATCATGACAAGCTGTGGACTGATGTAGTTAGAAAGAACAGAAAGCCTGCAAATAATGATATGTGTCACAAAACTCGGGAAAACGAACTTTCGCGAAACAAGAATAAGCAATTTAAACCGCGCACAAGGTCGTTCGGAAACCGCTCAAGATCTTTCACTGAACGTGCTCGCGATAAGACTGGACATAATGACCAAAACTATAATCGCAGCAGAGACCAAGAGTCTTACCGACATTCTTCGGATTATTCAGGATGTTGGAAATGCGGACTATTCAATCACAATGCGGATACCTGTTACTATGATTCTGAGCTACAATGCCGCGAATGTAACGGTTTTGGACACAAAGCAAAGTACTGTGAATTTAAATCTATCCAATATCATGGTTGAAGATCTGGCCACGCTGAGTGTGCCGATGTTAACGTTGAAAATGTACTTGGTTGTAAAGATGTTAATGTTAACGGTATCGATGTGAAGCTAGACAAAACAGCAAAGGTATCTTCTAAAAATAAAGCTCATAACAGAGTTCCAAAAGATCAAATGTCTGTTTCACGTAACTCCAACCTCAGTAAGAAAGGTTTAAAGGTTTGTCATTTTAACATGCAAAGTCTCATGTCAAGTTTTGATGAACTTCAACTTTGGATTAAAGGTCAACCATTTCATATAATCACAATGTCAGAAACTTGGCTTGACAATACAGTTTCGGACAGTGAAATTCACATTCCTGGTTATGTGGTAGAACGTAGAGATAGAAATAGACATGGAGGGGGTGTTGCTGTCTATATTGATGATAATATCAAGTACACACGAAGATATGATGTTGAGAATGATAATAAGGAATCTTTATGGGTTGAAATCCATCAGGTTCACAAGAAATCCATTCTGATTGGTACTTATTACAGGCCTCAAACTGAAGGACCTGATTTTTTTGACGTATTGTCTGAAACGATGGATGTTTTAACAAATGAAAATAAAGAAATTATCCTTGTGGGTGATTTTAACTGTGACTTCTTAAAACCAAATTCTCTCACAAGTCACATGTCTTTTTTATGAATTTGTATAATTTAAGTCAAATTGTTGAGCATGCTACAAGAATAACGCCTACAAGTAAAACACTTATTGATATAATTCTCACTACCAATCGTAACATTTGTAAGGATACTCGTGTAATTCACAAGTCGTTCAGTGACCATTCTTTTCCTTGTACAACAATTGTATCAAAGACTAAGGTGAAAAAGTGTACTAAAAGTAATCATGCTACAAAAAAGTTTCGATGTTTTAAGAATTTTAATGTTGATGATTTTGTGAATGATTTAAATGACGTAAATTGGTCTGTTGATGACACTCTGCCTGTGAATGAAGCATGGGACTCATTTGTAAGTAAGTTTACCAAGGTTTGTGACAGCCATGTTCCTATTAAAACTATCAGATTTAAGGACAACATTTGTCCTTGGTTAGAAAACCGTGATGATATTTTTACGAAAATGCATGACAGGGATTATCATCACAAAAAAGCAATTAATGGTGCTGCTGGAAATAAACATTGGGATGAATATAAAATTCTCAGAAATCAAGTAAATAAGATGATGAAAGATGCAAAGAGAGACTATTTCACCAATGAAATCAATAGCTCTGCTGGAGATACAAAGAAAATGTGGAAAACACTTAAAGAATTGCTTCCAAGTAAGAAAGGTAGTGCTGCCACGTGCACTCTTCCGTCAACATCTAAGGGAGATCTTAACTTAGCTAACGATTTTAATGAACATTTCACGAACATTGGTATGTCATATTCTTGTAATGTAAATAATAACAACTCAAATAATGTTCGGAGGTGTGGTGTTGACACTAAGTTTAAATTTATTGAGATCACAAATGCGGAAGTTATGGACGAACTAAATTCTCTCTCGCCAAAGAAAGCTAGTGGATTAGACGACATATGTGTAAAACTTCTCAAATATGGTAAAGAAGCTGTTGTTCCTATCCTTTGCAAGATATTCAATATGTCTCTTAAACAAGGTTGCTTCCCAGATGATTTAAAGATAGCTCGTGTCATTCCCATTTATAAAGGTAGTAATCAAGATGAGTTTTCCAACTACAGGCCCATTTCTATCTTACCCGTGTGCTCTAAGCTACTGGAAAAGATTGTACATAGTCAGTTATATAATTATGTCACCGATAACAATATTTTGTACAAAGGTCAATCTGGTTTTCGTAAACAACACTCTACCTGTACAGCTCTCCTTAAAACGATTGATAAATGGAGTACAGATATAGATAATGGTAATTATGTTGGAGCAGTCTTTGTAGATTTAAGTAAAGCCTTTGACATGGTAAATCATAAACTGCTTATTCAAAAGATGCACGCATTGGGTGTTAAAGATAATGAAAGAAAATGGTTTGAAACATATCTCACCAAACGTACCCAATATGTCTCTATTAATAATTCCATTTCTGTGCCCCATGTTATATCATCAGGAGTTCCACAAGGCTCTATACTTGGGCCACTTTTATTTCTTTTATTTATTAACGACATGCCAAATGATCTAAAACATTCAGTTGTTGACATGTATGCCGACGATACCTTGATTTATGTTTGTAGTAAAGATGTTAAGGAAATAGAGAATAACCTAAATGAAGATCTTAATACACTCTGTAAATGGTTTGATAATAATCTTATGAAAGCAAATGTGAAGAAAACAAAAGTTATGTTACTTGGTACATCTGTTAAAACTAGTAAAATTAATCATGTTAAAGTGTATATGAATAATGTTGAGATTGAAAATGTCAAATGTTTTAAATATCTTGGTGTTCAAATTGATGTTAACTTGAAATGGACAGAGCAGATCAACAATATTTGTCGTAAAGTGTGTACAAGTCTTGCAGTCATGAGAAGAGTTAAGCCGTTTGTCCCGAGAAGTTCACTGATTACTATATACAACACTATGGTTTTACCACATTTTGATTATGCAATTACTATTTGGAGTAGCTGCAGTGCAATAAACTTAAATAAGCTTCAAAAACTCCAAAACACGGCAATGCGAATTATACTAAGTGTACCATACAGAACTCATATAAACGACATGTTACGTACTTTAGGCTTCATGAATATAAGAGACCGTATTATTTTCTTAACTGGATGTATGATGTTTAAAGTTAAAAATGAAATTGCACCCTCCTACCTCAATGATCTATTTCGTCCAGTTAATATCATTCATTCTGTTAACACTAGAGGTAGTGTAAATGGCGATCTATATGTTCCAAAGTGCAATACAAATTATGGTAAAAGCTCTTTCCAATACAAAGGTAGCGTATTATGGAATGTTATTTCGAAAGATATTCGTCAAGTCAACTCACTAATGCAATTCAAAAAGAAACTAAAAGAAGACCTGAAATTGTAGCACAACTAATTCTGCAGCTCATACATGTCATATGTTTTTTAAATACTTCGTGTAGCTCTTTGAATTATTTTTTTTTTTTTTTTTTTGGTTTTCATGCTGTATAATATTTATATAAGGTATTTTAATGTTGTGTAATATTTATGTAAGCTCAATTTTTTATGGTTTTTAATAATGTATAATCTACGTGTATTTAATGCTTTTATATGTTTGTCTCAGGGCCCTACTGAAAATCAACATTGTAATATTTGTTGAGTAGGTTACCCTGTTTAAATATGGTTAATAAATAAATAAATAAATAAATAAATCTAACATGTTTCTCTAAAAATACTTGTTTCCCGATTTTGATGTTGATTAATTTCATAATACTAAAATAAACTACAAATAATTGAGCAAAGTAGATTTAAACTCTAATTCAACACAATCATTCAATTCAATGGTGTTTTGTGGCCTTCTCTCGACCTTTCATGTGTTGAATGACAGTTAAACCCACTTTACACATAATGATCATAAATCTAGTTAAAATCAAAATAAACTCAGCATATAATTATATCGTCAGCCTGCTACGCTAATTGCCTTAAGTCATTTTTGTAAATTTGAGAACAAAGTATTCAGGCATGCGTTTAAACATAATTCATCTATATTTGCACAAGAAAATGATAATGATACAAATGAAAGGGAATAATGCAAAATAATTATGGTGATTACGTAACTGATGCATGTTGAACCACATTTTGTTCTTTGTTCTCAAAATTACGAAAAACAAATAAAAAAATAAATGTAGATATTTATATAGCGCTTTATGCCGTAAACAGCCTCAAAGCGCTTTACATTTATTCCGTCGTCATTAGAATACAAAACCTGACTTGGGCAATTAGCGTAGCAGGCTGACGATCGATGTGCAATTTAACAGAGAGAAGATAGACGACCCTTTTCAAAGTCCCTTGTTTTTCTCCTTTAAAGCCGCAGTGGTATTACACAACAGGATTTGGCATCTGCGGCGAGAGATTGAAGACCTAGGGTTATTGTTACAGAGATTACCACTGTGGGTACGTTGGGTCTTTGACATGTATCAGATGTTGTGAGTAATCGCTGTGACTTGGCAACTGCTGGACGTTAAGTGTATCAGCAATATTGTTGAGTGTACGATTTGTTACAAACTGTGTCACTAAACTAAACATTTGGTACGCAGATAATAATACGCCGTATGACAGCAACAAAACGTCATCATCAATCACTGTTCGGTAAGCATGGTAAGGGTTCAAAATAATATTTAGGCTATATAGAAAACATGATACTTTTTAAACTTTAGAGTACCATATTCTTCTGGTATCATGGCACCTATGCTTGTTTGGACAAAACATATATCACCACAGTGATCCTAACAAGTGATTGTAATCAACAAAAGGCCTTAAAAGGCTTGCCTGTACCTTACAATTGCCATATTAAACATGTAGCATTATACGTTTATTTTATCCTGACGGGACAACGCTTAAAACAAAATTGCATTCTATGTGAGCATGGTACCTTTATACAGATATTAATTAAAATCCGTGTACTATATAGCTTGAGGACATTATGTAAGAAAGCATCCCAATCTCTTGAAAGACATCATAAATACCTGTATCAAAATAAGTATGTGCTAGTATATTGAACCAGATTAATACTTTAGCTAGCCCAGATAACATGTAAGCTGCCAGACATTTCGCCACACATCGTCCACGCCAGGTAAGGAATTTTGCACCGGCGGTAACGAACTAATAGAAATTCAACTTGCATCAACGCACATGTCTGCCCCGCCGGGTGCCGAGAGTAACTGCTATTACAAAATAAGCTGAACTTATACTCCGCCCTCAATAAGCGATTGCTTAAAAACCAATCATTGCTTAAAAACCAATCATTGGATAAAAACCAATCACTAATAGCTAATCAAGTTGCGGGATGAAAAGAGTTTTATACAAAGAATAAGTTTTCTTAGCCTTCTTAACAAACCATTACGTTTACAAACAGCGCCTGCGATCTTCTCAATGTGACAAGACCAAGTGAGGGAGGGGTCCAGCCAAACACCTAAGTACTTGAACTTTTCAATATTCTCGATGACAGACTCATTGATGTAGACCTCAAGATCTGTGTCCTTACGAGCAAGTTTTTGGACAGTACCTAGAATCATTCCTGTGACTTTCCTAAAATTGAGGTTGAGGGTGTTGAGCGTGAGACTGAGCCTACACTCCCGTCTTCCCACAGGGAGTATCAAAATGATTGGTACCCATATATTTCGTCGGTCGCAACACATAGTGGCGTAGAGTGATTTTCCAAACTTTCCGTTTCACATAGTGGCGTATAGCTTTAGAGCTAACTATTATCCTATAACAGTTATTTCTTGTTAACTATTAAAGACACAGTATAATAGTTTGAACCTTAAACTTCAATTTCAAATGGAAGTTGGCCACTGAGAGATAACAGTGGAGAAGTATAGACCCTGTTACTAGTAGCATATCCTTCAAAAACGGTTTGCTCGGAAACGTATTTTGTCCTTCACGTACGCCACTATGTGTTGCGACCGACGATTTTGATGTTTATGGAAAAACCTGCCTCTTCTAAATGCAAAATTGAATACTCTTGAAATGTCCAGAATGTATATAGTTTATGACTAGTTATCTATTAATCTACGGAATTGTTGGCTCTTATGTTAAATTTGATGTGTCAGGCTCATCCATTATCAATTAAGACTGATAGGTAGCATTAATTTTGATACAGCTTGTATTTATATTTTTGCAAGAAAGTCCTGGGTCTGATTACACTGTAAAATATTACCGTTATTTTACGGCACTTGACCGTAAACTTTAATGGTTATTTACCGTACAATTGAATTACTATATCACTGAAAATAGACATGTTAGTACCGTTAGACTGTATCTGTTTATTTTGTGGTGTTAAAGTGTTACATCTTCTAATTATTTAAAAAGTAATAGCTGTATTGTCCTGACAGATGTGTTTAAATGCTATTTCGTATAATGTGCAGCGTTTAGTTACGGCAACAACTGTAATTTTAACGGTAGAATGCTGGCACCCCAGTTGGCAGGTATTTCCAGGTAAAATCGTCGTTTTTACGGTAGAATGCTGGCAAATTAGTTGCCAGATATTCTACCGCAAAAAACTACGGTCAAAGTTTTACAGTGTATGCATTATAATGCAGGTTTTAAGCTAAAAATCGTCAGGATTTAGAATTCTTTATTAACAAAGGTAATGTACGCTCAAACATGATTACGATTGCGTTCTGTTAGTCTATAGGCCTACTTGACTATGCACCACATCCATGACACACACATGCGTGCCTAAATTCATTGAGTATGGAAGTCGCTGAACTCCTCAAAATATGAGTACAGAATTTTGGAGCCTTTACAAAATACCTTTGTGCTTAGTAAAATATAAAGATACCCTGGGATGGGATATGCCACACATACTTAAAGTGTGTAATCGGTTTATATTTCAAGACTTCAAATAATACGCAGTATTGCATTTCACCATTTGAATGGTTATCGAAGATAAACAATGTGCTGTTGTAGGAATTCTTCGATCAGATGATAGTAAGAGCAGTTTGTTGTTTTAAAAATAAAATCAAACTATACAAATTGATAGGAAGTAAATCAGCGACAAACTGTTCAAAACGTATATTACAGAGTCATATCGCAATTGTTCAGAACTCTTCAGGGGATTGGATTCAACAACCAACGTATATTTAAGCAGCGACAAATCCATACAATCTAATGCAATTCCAACACTCTTACTTTGTTTGTCTTATATGTTTCATCACATCGATTTGCTTTTCAAATTAGAAAATAACAAAAATATCCTCAGGTAAGAGAAGCAGTTATGTACATATGTTATGTTTTATTCTAGTAGCAATATATATATCTTTCCGCAAAATGCGAATACAGCGGTACAAAATCCCAACTGTTTGATAATATTATTCAAAAACAGGAGCATGAAGATTTGCATCATCGATACATCATACATCGCGACAACAACCGTTTGTGATTTTGAGTCATGTTAAACGCTAACGGAAAATATAAGCAAGTATTTTGATGATGATATAAACCCACAATGCCAAAGTAGTTGGGTTATTGCAGTTGAAATTCATACATCCCTTAAGAAAGACATGAACGTAATCTCCCACACAGGGGTGTAGAATAATGGAATCACCCAATTTGAAATTTACAATCCTGTGCAGAAGATTAGGATCATGTGTTCCATAGGGGTGTATGAATTTCAACTGGAATAGCTTAAGTGGTTCTGCAATAATATCGAATTTGCTACAGAAAATATGACAAAAGCCATATGTTGTTGTTTTTTTTGGTGTGTTTTTTTTTGCCGTGAAAGAAACCAATTTATAAGATTTAGTACGAAATTGCACTAACGTATCGTGCACAAGATAAGGTTTGTCTCGTTGTATATATTTTTTTTTTCGAAACTTGTTTCTATTATTATTATGAGCTTGATATAATGAAATTTAATATAACGCATAGCAATGCATGTAATGCTTTCAATCATCCCTCATAAGCCTGTTTATAATGATTGTCATTATTTTACCGTGAGCGTTGCCCACACAGCCACATAATCATTGTAAATACGGCGTTTATTTCATGATGGTATTTCAGGTATGTCGTACATCCACAGTAACTTCCACACTCTCTCCCGACTGTCTGTAAAGTCTTTATCGCGTTATTCATTTACCGTTTCTACTTGTTTATACAGACTGTCTCAAAAAAAATTGTGCAAGTAAAAAGCGCCCTCTGTGGCAATTAGAAAATACCGTTGTGACATGATGCTTACATCAACGTCAAGGACATAGTCTCAGCTCTCAAATGCCGTTTAATCTGTTCAATTTGCTTTTTTTAATCTCGAGTTATGTTTAGTTAACCACGAAAGGGTAAAATCACAATTGTGCCACTTTTACTAGGAAGATTGCACATGTAAATCAATGATAGCATCAAGTTTATCAAGAGTTCCTTCGTGAAATCCAAAGAATGCATCAATTATACAACAATACAAAATTGTACTGTTTTTACTATTTTATCAGGATACAGGTATTATAATAATAATGATAATAATGAGTCTCTTTTTCACTTAAAAACAGATTAAAAGATAAATAAATATTTCACATTCTGCTGTAAAATTAAATATAATGTGCATATCAATGATTTTATCATGGTAAATACTGTTCTCTTTGTCACTCAAGACATGTTAAAAGACAAACAAATATTGCACACTTATAGTAGGGATGACCATCATAATTTCATGTTGCCCCTATTGCTACAAAAGATTGTTTTCTGGGAAGAACTCATCAACAGAAGTATTTTGGTGGTTAAATGGTCAAAATCGGTCAAAAACTTTTCGAATTATGAATTTTCAAAGTTTCCCATTCTGACCGGTCATTGGAACGAAATAAATTGACAAAGTCTAAATATAGCAATGTGAGCAAAATTGGTATAAGCATATATTTACCTTTTTATATTTCTTTATTTTAATATATATGAAAACATGAAACAAGCATATTGTGAAAATAACAAAGGGGTTTCTTATGAATTGGCACTTTACTAGTCAATAGCATTAAGTATTTCTTCAAACCGAGGCACTGAAATCATGCTTTTAGAAAACATTTGCCAAAAATCATCCATAATGGCCAAAGTGGCACAAAATCAAAAGTCCAGGTGAACTTTTTTTCCACAACAATATACACTACACATAGGAAAAATACTAATGTACTACAAGGGATTTTCAACATAGGAATCCAAACAATCAAGTACCAACATGCACAGCTTTGTCCTGATATCACTTCTGGGGTTTTAACAAAATGTTTAACCTCTATTGTGATTTGCAGCAGCATAAGGTATCTCTTTGATAGCTGATAATGCCCAGCCATTCAGCAAGTGGCTAATAACTGACCTTGATAGGCTTGAATGAATACTGTCATGTGCTACAAAACCATCACACTCCAGGGCCTGGTCACTCCATATGCTACAGGGAGCGCAGTACTTTAACAATGGAGTGAAAGACTCATTATTGATTAGGCGCGTATTTTAAAAGTACAGCTCCTGTGCGTGTATAGCAGCAAGTCAGTGCAGATGGTATAAATATAAGAAAATGTTTAGGGTTGAGATCAGGTGAATAATACAACAAATGAGCACGAAACTTCACATTTATGTTCAGAAAGGTGTCTATTTAACATGATTTGAAAGGTGTTTGGAAATTCCAAAGGGAAGCTGGTATTTAATTTTTAACTCGAGATCTACTTGTCCATTTTTTTACCCTTTTTACAGAGGGTATGATAGAGGTAATAACGACAACTCTGCCAAATTACAGCTCAGTAGGTCAAGGTGTTCACCTGATCTTATTCATCTGAATATTTTGTGCCATTCTGAGCAGTGCTGCACTGGGCCACTGGCAATTAAGCGCACTGTGGCGATGGACCAATTTTGACTCACACTTACAGAAAAACCAAATAAGTTATGATGCTGTAATTTGCAGGATAGTTACAAAACATAATTGGCATTAACATCTCCAATTTTTACAGAAAAATTATGAAAAAAAAAAGAATGAGCTCAATTTAGAAATGTCTGTGCAAGCAGTGCACAGTTGAGCTCCCTGCATGTCTATGGGAGTGTTCTAATCAAGTTGATGGTTCATTGGTCATCCCTACTTATAGTTAATGAACGTGTATTACTTGTTGGGGAGAAATTAGACAAATGTTGATGTTGAATCGTCTAATGCACGAGCCCCGAAGGGGGAGTGCATTAGAACCATCTACATCAGCTATCATTGATTTACATATATAGCTCTCTTCCCTAGTAAAAGTGGCACAATTGTGATTTTTCCCTTTCGTGGTTAACTAAACACAACTCGAGATTAAAACAAGCAAATTGAACAAAACAAACGGCATTTGAGAGCTAAGACTACGCCCTTGATGTTGATGTAAGCATCATGTCACAACGGTATTTTCTAATTGCCAAAGAGGGCGCTTTTCACTTGCACAATTTTTTTTGAGACAGGTTGTAGTTTCCCTTAAACCTCACGTGTATCAAACACGTCTTCGGCTGTTCCTTAAAACATATTGTGTTCGAGTGTATCGTAATTATGTACATTTTATGAAATTCTTAAGGCTGTAATCGTTTGATGTCTGTATTTTAACTTGACCAACTGAAGACTGTGCAAGTACTTAAAATGCCATCAAAATGTATCAAGTATTGCTTCTCTATCAAAGTCCAATGATAGAAGCAGTGTTTAATAAAGTGTAATAAATAAATAAATATATAAATTTAATAATAGCAAATCTAAATATGTCCCAAAGCTTCTTTCCGGGGCTTTATATGAACCTTTTGAACGAACAAATCAATTAAGGTACCAGTTTTTTTACCACTGTATATTCTTTAAAAAAGGCATTATGTCATAATTATAACCAAAAAACGGGATTTTTGCTCAAGTACACGCCCTATTGCTTTGTACACAGAGCGTTCTCGAACAAGAGAACTAACGGCATGCTTTCCATTGATTTATACTAGCGCTGTGCTTTCATTGATTAGAACATGTCAGTTTTGATTTCGTTACTTCCTTGGGTTTTAGTTCTAGTTTTAATTCTTCAATCCAGATCTAAAATATACAGGTATTGGCTGCTGGTTTTAATTTTAACATATTTATCTTTGATTAGGGAATAAAGGGGTTAACATAACTGGTACATTTATTCTTTTGCTCACGGTATGTTGCTACTACAACAAGTTATCGCATTCTCTATAAACTTTCTGTGAATAGAAGGGACTTCAAAGGGCAAATAGACTGGTTATCGGTTTCGAAAATGCAAGTGCGTTGCTAACCAATGCTAATGATGTATGCAAAGTAATCGAAAGAGAAAGTATAAACACTGAAAGGGCATCCTAGTTTCTAAACGTAGGTCACGATGTAGGCTTAACAAGCATAGGCGAGTATATGCTATATTGGATATATTGGATAAATGTCCACATTATGGACGATCATGTATTGTGTGCATTAATACTCAGAGAAAAAATCATATATGCACTGCCCAAGCAGTATTATGAAATGGGGATATGCGTTATCATTACAAATACTATTCCCTAGAACTACGAAGGGGTGTACAACCCCTAAGATTGTTTATCCGTGTGTCTACGCCCAAACGACCTGAGCTAATCGCAGATATGTCAATTGCGCTCATTTTAGTGATAACAATTTACCCCCAGCACCTTACCCGGGGGTAGGACCGGTCATCAAATATGACCATAGAGGGGGTGGGATGAGGCCCACCAGTGGTTTCTACAGTAAAACCATTATTTCCATTTCATTCATGTACTACAAGTCATAAACTATACATTCTGGAAATTCTGAGCGTATCCAATGTTACATTTGGAAGAGGCGGCCTTTTCAATAAACATCAAAATTGATGGGAACCAATCATTTTTCTACAGCCGTGGTCCGCGATCCGTGGTACAAAATATTGCTCAGTAGTTCTAGGGTTAAACTTGATATTTTAGGTTTTCAAGTTAATGTCTGATGTCTGACCTTCAAAGAAACTTAATGTTACATATTAATTTATTGATGTTATAATGTACATAATAATGCTTAATTTAACAAGACGCGTATATCAATAACCATGTAGGGATTATTCATACACGGTAATGTTAGATGTTACATGATTTGTACAGTAACTTTGCCACACTATAAACAGCAAGAGTTTTGGACTTTAAAAACACTATCTTTGAAGTATATATTTATCCCATCATTCATTTTTTCGTTTCTTTTAATTAATCCTCACGCCAGGTAAATGCATTGAATCAAACATATTTTCGCCTGGTCCTTAAAATAATTTAATTGGTTTATACCTTTTTTTTTTTTTTTTTTATACAATCTTGACAAAAAAATTGAAGACTACATGAAGTACTAAAGAAATGCCAAGTTAGTATTGGCGAATATTACGTCTATCTTAGATACTTCAGTGTTTAATAATAGCAAGTTTGTCGAATCTAAAAATATCTAAAAGCTTCTTTGCGGGGCTTCATTTTAACCTTTGAAAATTAGACAGAATAATAATGTTGCTACTACAATAATAAATGCAATTTACAAGTTCTTTTTGGGAATTCCTATAATTAAAGACAGATTAAAAAAAAAGACTAGTTTGTGTTTGACGTCACTACCAACCAAACACCCACGACCCTTGATTGGCTATAGCAGGGACCATATAGTTATAGCGAGAAAAAGAAATGTTGATTCATGGTGCCGAACGGAGAAAAGAATTAGGGTACTTTAAAAAAAATTCTTAGTATTGCTGACGTGGTGCAATGAGGATTTGTTTCGTGAGTGAAACACATTAAATTGCATTATTATTTGCTTTAATATAATGTATAGCAAATAATGCAATACTTGTAATCATCCCTTATTTATATTTTTATTTTTAGTGACTGAAGTCATCGTGTCCCCCACAAACCCACATATCATACAGTTTTTTCATACATCGACAACAGTAACTTCCCACACTCTTCTCCGACTCTCGTTGAAGTCTTCATCATATTGTTCATTCACCTTTCCCTGGTTGTTTATCGTTTCTTTTAACTAATGTTCAGCTGGCATTACATCAAACACGTATTCGGCTTTTCCTTACAACATTTTGTTCGTCTATATCTTATTTATGTACATTTTGGTACCATTCAACGAATTGAAACTACACGTACTAAAAAAGGTTAATAAGTTAAAGGAAGATTTCGTGATCCTTGCATCCTCTTTTATGACATTTTCAGTAGATATCCACGAAAAAGCTTATTCCCAAAATGTCAGTTGATTCCAATTTTGCGTTTGCGAGTTATGCCTGATTATGTGTATTACACATCTCCGTAGGCCACTGTTGCAATTTCGTTCAAATTTGACGATATTTTGCTAAACGAATTAATCTGCAAGAAATTGTTGGTACATAAACATTATGTAGCCAGAGGTCTCCAGTGGTATAAAAATCTCAACTTTTTTTTTTTATAAAAGTGGGGAAATGAGGCTGTGGATCACCAAATGCCCTTTTAATATTGGCGAATATTACTTTTGTCTTCAATATCAATTTATGCGTCTCTATCAAATTGCAATCATACAACCAGTGTTTAATAATAGAAAGTTTATCGAAACTATATGTATCCTGAAAGTTTCTTTCCTGGGCTTCATTTTAGCCTCTGAAAATTAGACTGACTATGTTGCTACTACATGTACAATAATACATTTAATTTATAAGTACACTCAAATTACTGGGAATTGCTGTAATCAAAGACAGAATTAAAAGGACTAGTTTGTATTTGACGTCACGGTCAACCAAACTCCCATAACCCTTGATTGGTTATAGCACATCAAATGGAGGTTGATTCATCTGATGCCGATCAAAGAAAAGCCTTCAGTAAAGAAATTTACTAAGACCTAACTTTTGAGAAGGTTTGTACATTTAAAGGTGCAATATTAACCACGATGGCACGATGTTTTACTGCCGCGTTCAGAAACTCAATCATCACAGCACTCGTAAACAAACTGTGCTGGAGTTTGCTCGAGTGTTCGACTACCTTCCCCTGATGATAATAAGAATCGGAAAAGCTTTGGTTTCGAAAATGCACATTGCTCGGAAAAAAGTTAATGTCATACATGGGTAAAATTTCGAAGTGGATCATATCTCAATAAAAGCCATGACAAAGTATTGTTCTGATCATAACCACATCATAACGATTCAGAAAAGCCGCCGGCTGTATTCCATAGTGGCGTATAGTGATTTTTGGTCATTTTTTTGAAAATTGGCACAAATGTTTTTAATGATGTTCTCTTTCATTTTTTCTAAGTCTCATCAGTCATAATTAGCTAATTAATTAGTAACCAATCTATATACAATGTACAATATCTTGCTATTGCTTGTTGTTATTTATTATCGTGCATTTTCCGTTTTATTCAATGAAGTATTTGAAAATATGTTTGGGTCGTGTGGAGAAATATGATGGGTTGTGCTGACGTAGGGGTATGCGTGTGCGAAATGGGGGTGTGTATGCACAGGGGTGAGTTTGTTTTGGAAGGTTTGCAGGGCAGTGTGGATATAGGTGAGTTTTATGAATGTGTGAGATATAAAAAAATTCAATGTTTGCATGGTGTATTCAACTAAATTCTGCTTTTTCTGTGATTTTCAATGTAAATGTATGTCTTTTGATGTAATTCATTATAATTGTTATATCTCCTGTAATTTAGCCTTCGGGCCACGAAGTGATATAAATTGAATCTGTATACCCACTCAAACGTATTAACCTTTGGCGATGTTGCACGTGTAAGGATACATTCTCGATGGTACAAATTATTCTTAATTTTATTTATTATTGTAATAATTTGGGGCCATTTTGGTTAAAAGGTTTTCAGGTTTTGATCCCATATTTTTTCTGGTATTTAAAGGTGGCAGAGTTATAACTTGGTTCCAAGCTCTAATCATACAAACATGCCGGTCACTTGAAAACCGTACACTTTGCTACTGGACTACTATAGAACAACCGGTAGCACTATTGCATGATAATAGCAATATGTGACACCTTTTGCAAATACATGTATGTCTATTTTGCATTTCCTGCATTTTTGCTCACGAAATGCAAATAATTATTACTTTTGCTAATAAATAGAATACACTATCGTGGTAGTACCATTATAAATAATTTATCTATGATCTTAAGGCTTATCAATTGCGACCAAAATGATTAATTGAGGCTGAATGAGGGAAAGAGCGAAATGAGGTATTTGTATTATATCGCAGTTTGTATATGATATAATCATTTAACACTTTGATAGCAAAATCAGTTGTAAAAGCTTACGACATACGACGTATGTGTGTAAATACGAGTGTTTTATTTTAGGATAAAAAAAAACACTTTTGGGAACAAGACCCTGTTGCATGACATGGGCTGAGTGGTCATGTAGCAAAATGTTCTCTCGTTTATTAATTTATAAGTGATGTATAGCCCTGACCTAATAATTATGAAAACTATTCAAGAAGAAGTTTTTCTAACTGACTCAATTATATCATTTAAAAAAATATTGCCAAAGATATAATTTACCATGTTTAGGGTTTATTCTCGCAAACACGACATTGCAAGTTAATTCACATATTCATTTTCTTTTACGTCGACTTTCGCCAACTTTACCAAGTTTTCCTCGTTGCTGGAATACATTTTGATGCTTCTTTTTACTTGGCAGACCCTCCGCATTGTATTAGCAGTGTTGAATAATAGGTCTCACTTCATCAACTGAAGTCAGCAATTAAAATTTAAGCAACCTGCTCTACACGCGTTCCTTTTGAAAGATAAAAAAGAGTAATTTAAACATTAAACATTCTCTAGAGATAAAGTTTGCCGTTGAATAAAAACAGTTAATTGTTTCCCTTGACTATTTGGCTTTAAAACATGAATGTAATACTACCGTCATAGATCTGGAACAGTGTGCAATTAGATTTTAGACGCTTCCTCAAATTAGAACGTATCTAATACTTCTATTTTTTTACCAGAAACAAAACAGATCAAAATCGGATATATGGTTGTGACATTCGGATAATTATTATGGAAGTATTATATAAATATGACTATAACTGAGGTTAAACAATATGATTTTTCCATGCTTGTAATGTATCAACCGCGATAGGAAATGTTGATATAAGGTGACATTTATAACACTTCCAATTATTTTCGACTCTGTATTATATACATGTGTGACGTTACATATACTAAAAAGACGATGTAGCTTTACACTTATCTTTAATTGTCTGGAGTATTTAGTCATGACCCAGTTATTAAAACTGGTGTATACAATTTCAATTTGACAAACTAGCAACTTAAATCTCTGTTTGGTTATTGCAACACGTATACAGATTATCGTAGAGACGTAAATGTTTATTTTTATGATGTTGAAGCTGACATGGGCCTTGCCCCTTGTTATAGTTATCTCCTAAAAATGGAAGCATTATTGCAAAGCTATGCCAATTAGGCAGGGTGTATCGTTGTTTGCAATGATACAGTTTGTTTACTGGTGTATGTTTTCCCGTTGGATGCTTCTTTTATCCTCATTGACAGGGCAATCGTTATGGGAATTTGGGGGTACGACACCCCGCTGGCGATCCCTAAAAAGGGAAAGACAGAGAGAGAAAAGAAGAAAGAATGATGAAAGAAGGGGGAAGGGAGCGGGAGAGATACTTTTCGTCATTAGGTCAACAGATAACGCAATTCAAGGTTATAGCAAGGCGAATGTGGTAAATATGTTGAAAACTACCTATCCAAGCACAATTTTGTCCAAAATGTATGCTTTAAAGTCAAAACCTCAAGTGTTCCCTACAATATTTTTCAAATTTTATGTCATTAAATGAAAAAAGTACACTTATATTGTCCATATACTAGCGTCATTAGAATGCAATGGCCAATTCTCTTTAATTGCAAATCTTATGCAAAAAGTTACTATTGTCGCCTGTTTTGTAATATGGTTGTAAATTCAATAAACATTGACTTTGCTAAAGAGCTGTTTTCAATAGCAATGCAGTACCAGAGTTATATACAACTCGGTTGCTCCTCGGTGTGTTTTGCCCCGGCAAAGTGGGAAACAACTACGATATACCATCCCCGCCCGGGCAAAAAATGACCAGTCCGGAGCAAGCAACTCCCCTGACTTGCGACTTCCAACACCGTAAAACCTCGTCTTCAAGCATAGAGTGTTTTTTTATGAGAGCAATTTGAGAGATTTGATTGTTTTTGGAGAGTAGCGCTTAACTTCCTGCCTACCTTAAGAGCAATCATTTGCAAGGCCATGATTTGTCTATGATTGAATATGTCAGCACTGTATGGGCTGGCCTGCATCCCTATCCCAATTAGCACAATATCAATTATGTCACATATTCGAGTTTCATCAACGGTATCATGAAAATACCAACTGGCAACTCTCAAAATTCGCACTGGAAACCCATATAGTGTCGGTTGCTAGTAGATGGAGTCAAAGAGTGTTTGCTGAAACTTTCACAAGTAAGCACATTTTCTAGATCAGACACGACGAACCTCCTTTACTACATGTAAGTTACTGATCCTGATCCTGTTTAATCATGATTAGAATCTAATTCAAATAATATGTCTTTTAGGATATTGAAGTTAATTAATGTCATAATGCAAAAATACAACTACGTACTTGTTATTTGCATTACCTATAAAACAGTTTCAGCGACTGCGTGTGCTATATTTTTGTATGATTTACATATACGAGCGTACTTGACGGAATCGATAGGATATTGACGTACGTGCTCAAGTTTTTATTTTAAATGGCACGTTAAAATGTAACACCAAGGAGATAGAAGACCACTGTCACTTGTAACTTGTTTTCTCCTCCAGTGCCCAAGGTGATATTTACATAAAAAAATATATATGGCATCTCTGACGTAAGAGTGAAGCCCTGGGGTTATTGATGGAGACATTAACCGTAGTGTCTTCGTAGTGTCTTTCGCATGCAATAGTTGTTGTAAAATGACCACTGTGGCTTGCCAACTACAGGACATTAAGTATGTCAGCAATGATGCTGTGAGTTTACGATTTGTTATACACTGTGTCATTTATATATACATTTTGGATTTGGATTAATTGTCTTCAAGAACAAAAGCCGACTCCACGGTCAATGTTGCTCTTGACTCCCGCCTTGAAAGGGAGAAAAAGTGGTCTAAAAAAATTTCCATCACAAATTATTGTCAACACGCTATCGACCATGTTGATAATTCTGACAGCAATGTGCCATACAAAAGGCTGAAGACTGACTTGACAAAATCCATCAAGGACGAGGTCACTGAGAGCTGGGTTAACCATTTAAAAAAATCTTGTGGCCCAGGGCGACATGTTTCGTATTGCACTCTCAGAAAAATCTGATTATCTTTGGAAATCTTTTATTTACAATCTTCCTAAAGGCATCATGAAATGTATGTTGAATGCTTTCCTTGACACCCTTCCCACTAAAAGTCGCTGGGGAAAAAAGTTAAATACCAAATGTAACTTATGTGGTCATCACGAGACCCTCCATCATGTCCTTAATAACTGTAAAATCATGCTTGATCAAGGTTGGTATACTTGGCGTCATAACTCTGTTCTCCGCATAATCATGGATACTCTCAAAGATATCAGTGACCAGTCCTGGAAATTCTACTGTGACTTAGATGGTGCCACTAAAATCGCTGGTACCACAATCCCTCCTGATATTATTCCCACGCAGCAAAGACCAGATCTGGTTCTCGTTAATGAAAGCTCTAAATCCATCATCGTTATTGAGCTCAGTATTCCTTTCGAGCAGAACATCCACAAAACCCATGACTACAAACAAAATAAATATGCCGGTTTAATCGCTGATTTGCAAGAACAGGGTTATGACGCAAAGTTATTTTGTATTGAAATAGGCAGTAGAGGTTCAAGCTCCAACAAATGTAACCTGAGTTCCATTTTCCCCTTAGTTTCAAAAAGCCAAAAACCAATGAAACGGGTCTTTGATAAATGTTCAAAATCACTCAGTCAACGTGCAATCCTATGTTCTTACTCAATTTTTTACTCAAAATATGACCATGACTGGTCGATTTAAATCAAAATGCCGTCTTTTAGACCATATTTTATCGTTTTGTGCAATTGTTTCAGGGCGGGCCCTGTCAACTTTTTTTTATGCAATATTATTTCTAATTTATAATATATTATTATTGTTGTATTCCTTTATAAACTGCATTTATATGTTGTATTGTCCTGTTGTTTAATATGCCTGCGGATGTTTGAGCCTGGTCATGTACCTTCTCAACCCTCCTGTCTGGCCTCAAATGTATTCTTTTCAATATATCTGTTTTTATGTGTATTATGAATAAAATTGAAATGATGAAACTTATGATTTGCAGATGAACAAATCATGTGCAATTTATTAACGGTTATCTTATTAAGATGAAGTAATTACAAATTGGTGGACTAAAAAAGGACATCATACCTGAATTTGATTATGCTCCTTTCTTTTTCAAATCGGACAAGACTAACATTTTCACTCATTGTCATCATACTACTACATAAATCTGGGCTAGTGTACAATCATAGCATCATGACATTTAAGAAAACATCTCAATCTGCAAAAAGGTATCATGAATCCTTGATTTGGGATAGCATATTGAGCCAGATTAATACTATACAGGTAAGACGACAGCCGTCAGACACTTCGCCCTCAGCAATCTGACTATAAGAAAAGGGTCAATGAATCAGCTTCACTGCTTGACGATCTAAATTAGCCACTATTGTCGCCAAAATATCGGTCTCTAAAAACATTTTTTTAAAGTTTTAACTTGTATTTAAAAATAACACTTAACATCGTTCTAATCGATGACTCTTTTCTCTTCATAGTTTGTGGTCATGGTATATGAAATTCATATTTGTCTACTCCTCTAATGTATTGGTCTACATACCGGTATTGGATATCAAATAAATCAAGAAGTACATGATATAGCATAGTTTGAATAATTACTTCCTTTAAATTACAGATACAATATATTTTACATTACATATTATATGTCGTTATGAATTCGGCAGATTGAAGAACCGAGAATTTTGAATAAATTGAGTCAGTTACGTTTCAGGTGATCTTTTATTTCCACCAAAAATTAATGGCAAATCTTACTCCCTGGCAACATTCTTCCTTCTACATACAATTCCATATACTATTATATTTGATACTAATAGATAAAGGGTTCACAAAAAATAACTCCCCCCTAAAATTACAAAATATTTTTTTTGCATAACTTGATATACATTTCGTGGATTTGAAAATTTTTAAAACCTGTGAATAAAGGAATTGTTTTTCTACCCTCCCAATGTTCTTTCGTCTGAAAATCTTTTGTTTTGGCCAAAAATAATCACGTTTTCTAAAAATGATGCTTTCAGAAAAAGTTGCACTTTTCAACATCCTCATTTATGTCAAAATTAGCTTCAACAAATCATTATTTTGCACTACGTGATGGTTGCATGGGTGACTAAGAGTTCAGAGAAAAAGGTGAAGGAAAAAAACCAATTAAATCAATCGTAACATTGATACCGAGAAAGTTTTGTACATTACATGTATGGGATGTTGAAAAGCGCAACTTTTTTTAAAGCATCATTTTTGAAAAATGTAATTATTTTTTAACAAAACAAAAAGATTTTGAGAAGGGATAACTTTGGTAGGGTAGCAAAAAGATGCCTCTATTCACAGGTTTTTAAATTTTTCAAATCAACAAAATGAATGTTAAGTTATGCAAAGAAATGTTTTGTAACTCCTAAATTTATTTTACCATTTTTGAAACACCGGCTCAATAAAATCTTCTAGAAAAACCCCGTACATGTCAATTAGTCATTGTTTTATACTGCAAGATGATTGCATGGGTGACTGGGTAATCGTATACGTAATAATTAAAGAAAACAAAAACACCATTAAATAAATCAAAACATTGATATCGAGAATGTTTTTGTACATTAAATGTATAGGATGTGGAAAAGTGCAACTTTTTCTGAAAGCATCATTTTGGAAAATGTGATTATTTTTGGCCAAAACAAAAAAGATTTTTTAAAGAAAGAACTTTGGGAGGGTAGGAAAATGAGTCCTTTATTCACAGGTTTTTAGATTTTTCAAATCAACGAAATGTATGTCAGGTTATGCAAAGAAATGTCTTGTAATTTAAAGGGGGGAGTTATTTTTTGTGAACCCTTTAGCTATAGGTATTTTGTATCTAGTAATACCAGTATAAGTACAAACATTCCAAACAAGATATCCCTGTCGCTTAATAATGTGAGTGCGCCCTTTGAAATCCCAAAAATTATACACAAAATATAGGTCAATATTGTTATTTCTGCTTTGCTACATATTGCAGGGATGACTATTCTTATACATCAAATTTAAATTATACAGCCTTAGGACAACCAGTAAAGACCCAAATCAAGAATGCGTGATATGGTTTAAACTTAGTTGAATGCGTGTTCGATCTCATATACAACTCTTTGCGCAGCGGTAGAGACATTTCGGATTTGTAAATGCCCGTTTGGAGGGATGATATCGATTGTTTCAGAACATACAAGTATAAAGTATTGCAAATAATTCGCGCACATTTACTTGTATAATATAAATTTCAAATGAGTGCTCGAGAAATTTCTCAATTTTTATAAGGACCAATGGAATGGTATCAAGATTTTCAAACATCAATTTTGCGTATTCGGCATTTTGCGGTGTTCATAACGACGTATTTGTAGTATTATCCAAGAATTAAAAATGATTCTTTGTGAACGTTCGCGCTATATTAGCATTGGGAAAGTACACTCTATGTGATCAAAAGTTTCAGAGTTGGATTTAGCATCTATACGTAATACAAATAGTTGTGGCCAAATGGGAAGAAATTTATTTCACATTTTATTTAACACTCTCGGGTTTTTGTTTTGTTTTATGTGCTTGGTCGCATGGATTTGCTCAGCCAATAATGTTTTTTTACCATAAATCGAATATGGACATGTGGGATGGTTTCTTTAAAAGGCTTTCCACCTAAAATAATTGAATTTTGATAAATTTCGAGTACCAAAATAACATGTGAGAAATATTACAAGGTCTACAAGGTTGTAAAATCAGGCAGATGATTTTCAGTATTAACGAGGTTCGAACATACCGTCGTTGCATTCAGAAGTCGCAAACATCTAGCATAATTCTTATTTCAAGGTTCTGTAGTTACCTGCAAACAATGGGTAGGAAAATCGATCAACACGGACTGCTCCAGATTACCCCCCCCCCCACCCCCCAAAAAAAGCGTGGGCTCAAATGCATCGTTGTATGTACAGGCCAGTTTTAAGAATTTCCTATTAGCTAGCAAATAAACATGCTGAAATGTTAATCTAAAGACTTTCTTCTTTCATGTGCACCATCAACTGTGTACCCGTGATCAACATTTCTGGGCAGAAATTGACAGCAAACTTAAATGTTGCTAACGAAATGTTGCAAACGAGTCGTATCTGCGAAGATTTTCATGCTTAAGGTAGATACTGCTCCGGCAAGAAATCGCATCTGGTAGACACGACTTTCAGCAACATCAAATATTAAATTATTTTAATGATTTAACATTGAAAAGGTATTTTTGTTTCCATAAGAACTAGTCCATTTACCCATATATATAGATGTTATTTCCCTGGTATTTAAAAATTTTATTGAATGCAAAATTTTATATACTAAGGAGAAGTAAGAAATTACATACATTTGGTGGCAAAAAATCAGTGAAAAACTTCCCCATCTATCTTCAACATATTATACTCAATATCATCCACAAGAAAGTTCTTTACTACTTGCAAAAAAACCAACTGGCTCATGGAGAGACAATTTTGAGGGTTTTTTTTAACTCTCTTTCTGCAAACTTCCTACAAGCCAATGCCAATAAAACCAACGTTATGGTCAACTTCTTGAAAAAATATCTTGCACAGAACTTCGTGAGAACAGCCAACTTATTGAATTTCTGACATAAAAAATCTTTGGATTTACATCAGCAAAATACTCTCCTGGAATGTTCGTCTAGACAACGTCAGTAGGACATCTCGTATAATCATCGGGTTATTTTACTGGATATCCACAATGTTCCACAAACATTTGAACAATCCGTGAAAAGTCTGTAATCCAACACAGATTTTTCACGTATTTTTCAACCGGTCACATTTTATCACGGAAAAATATCTCCTGGTGATACAACATTTTTGTGCTTTTGGTCATAATGGTATGTTTGAAATCAACAGCTTTCCATGCTAAACTGGTTCTATTTGGGAAAATCGCGTTCCTAGCGGCAAGTTTGAGTACAAGTTGGCAATTAGCTTATTTTTGTTGATTTGGGTATGTTGAACTCGAATCTACCGTTGTTTTCCAAGCAATATTTTGAGACCGTGACCTTCAAAAAGACCCTCTTCAAATGACCCCATATTATCGGTACAAAAACTATTCCAATAACACTTTCAAATATGTTAAATTATGCGTCTGGCCCTTAAACTTTCGTAAAAGTTTAGGCACATTTTTTCCTACCTCATGGAGGTTTCAGAAAAAGAATAGCTTGCACTCTCCACGGTGTCAAGTTAGCATGAAACAAAGCAAAGAGTCAAAAGGATTGCATAAGATTCAATAGCATTTGTATTTATCATCTATCTTTTGAACTTTACATCGCATATAGTAAAAACAATACTTTCCCTGAATCCTTTGAACTTGAGGAAAAGTTTGCATTTGCTTTTACGAACATCGGAGCAACTTAAATTTTTCACCCCTGTGTAACGTGCAAATTGACCTAGGACCTCTTGAGCCTTATAACTTGGTAACTAAACTGGCATCAAAAAGAACTTTAAAATTTTTCACAAGGTCATATCTTAAAATCCTGTCTATAATAATGTACAAAATTACACACAGGATTACTTCAGTACTCTACTCTAAACACACGTCAGTAACCAAGCAGTTGTCCAACTGACACAACAGCAAAATGCACTGACATGGAACACCTTCCTGGACCACATCCACAACCCAACATATTTCTTTTGCTGGGTTCCAATGATTACCCTGTGAATGTAGACCCGGAAGCTGTTCTGTGTCAGTGCATTTTGCTGTTGTGACAATTGGACAACTGCTTGGTTACTGACATGTGTTTAGAGTAGAGTATTGAAGTAATCCTGTGTGTAATTTTTGTTCATGTACATGTACAGGCGAATAATTGGAACCCAGCAAAAGAAATCTGTTGGGCTGTGAATGTGGTCCAGGAACGTGTTCCATGTCAATGCATTTTGCTGTTGTGTCAGTTGGACAACTGTTTGGTTACTGACCAGTGTTTAGAGTAGAGTATTGAAGTAATCCTGTGTGCAAGTTTTGTTCATTTTTATGCAGAGGATTTTAAGATATGACCTTGTGAAAAATTATAAGTTTCCTTTTGAGGCCAGTTTATATGTTTTATTTGCAAATCTGTTGACGGATAATTTGACATGTTTTAGTGAATTTGGAGCATGTTTAATTTTTGCCCTCTACGTGATCATGTAAGGGCGTTTTGAGTCTTTTTTAAGGTCATGGGGTCCCAGTTTTAATAGCAGACAAAAGCTTTGCAATTCAGCATACCCGAATTAACCAAAATAATTTGGCTGCCAGCTTTTACGTGAACTTGCCTCTTTTTTCTATTTCCAAACTAGAACCCGACTATGCTTTAAAATGGTACATAATTGGGCTGGTTGGTTAAATTTCTTTTTTCCCTATCGCAATTTCAACAATGGCAGTTTCAACATGACTCAATTAAGTGTGTGGACTTGTGAAAGATACTGATAATTATGAAAGTAGTTGATCGTACTTTGACCATGCAATTAAAATGCTTTATAAACTCTACAATTTTACCTTATTCTCACGTAAGTAAATTCTATAGGCATCATATTTCATTTACTCCAATCAGCGACTTGCAATGGAATATCAAGGGACCGAAAAGAAACGAATACGTCCAGAAAATATATTTTAAAACTAAACGTTTATTGGAGATAACTTTTGCCGTCATACCAAAATAATAGAATGCTCCACTTTATCACTTGGCTTTCAAAACGTCACATAATACTAACGTCATCAGACCTGAAACATCGTGTACCTACACGTCAATTAGGAATTAGATAACTCCTCCGCTTACATCGAATCCAAAATTTCCTAGTTTCTGCTACAAACGATGCATGGATACATTGCAGTTATTAAAGTAGGGTAGAAACTTAAATTATATAGAGTATGGAGAAGGCATAATATAGTTAATAACAATAACTGCTCTTAATTGGTAGAGCATCGGTCAACTGATCCGAAGGTTCCAGGTTCATATCCTGGATGGTTACTGATTTCACAGGTTATCATATTAATGTGAATATTTAAGATAAAAATACATTTCCCCGTTCCTGTAACGTATCATCCACAATGTATGATACACTAAACTGTATTCGATTCGAACTAGGCGTCTGGTTAGCATCATCATTATTAAACATGTACGGAAGAGAACGATGAAGCTTTGTACTTATATTAATTGTCTAGAGTATTTAGTCATGGCCCAATTACTAAAATAGTCCTATACAATTTCAATTTGACAAAGTACCTGTCTACAATACTTTTAAGGTATTGCAGCAAGTATTACGATTCTTGAGGTACGTCACTGTTAATGTTCATGGTATTGAAACTGACGTGAACCTGAATTGTAAAGAAAAAACTGTGTGGGTTCGAAGTGCTCTCCTGTTTTAAT
The DNA here is from genome assembly GCF_039555335.1 of Amphiura filiformis. Taxonomy (NCBI): domain Eukaryota; kingdom Metazoa; phylum Echinodermata; class Ophiuroidea; order Amphilepidida; family Amphiuridae; genus Amphiura; species Amphiura filiformis. The sequence goes on from NC_092631.1 coordinate 81,956,299, forward strand.
ACATCGATGTTGTTTTTGCAAGATAAAGATACCTTGACTAAATCATAAACTCATCTTAGGAACAAGATACATGCTATATGTCTTCAACTTGCACGGTGCAATCTAGAATAGATAGGACAAAGCTCCAGTTACACCATGGGTCATTTACCTCAGTGGCTACAAGTTTCCTTTTTATTTCTGAGTAGCCTTCTGACCATGAAATAGCAAACTAATAATGCCTGCAGGTGTGTGAACGTGATATTTTATTATACACCGATATTGTTCTACTACACACATAGTGCTGGTTTCCAATCCATTGTGACTGCGATGCAATGCCCTTTTCATCATTAACCCTTTATTAACTCGTACTTTAACCGCATCTAAGTTACATGCTGGTTGCTTGAAATAACATTGTAACAAATCTAACTTTACAGATTAATGAGTCAAATAAATGGCTGCCTAAATATTATCGACAGCAATTTGCTAAAACAGATTATAAATCACTTCCAATTGAATCTTTATAGAAAAAAGGCTATTCTATTGTTCACTTCATTCTTTGCACATGTATTGTATGGGTATGCAATATTAGGTAACCCTGTCAGTGTAATATCGTACAAGTAAATCACAGAGTGATGACTTGCTGATATTGATTGTAACCCAAGTCTACCTAAAGGCGTAGCAATGACCAACCGGATGTCAGTGTCATGATTTACCCAACACATGCTCGATGAAATATGTCTCTTCTTACTGAGAGGCGTAGGTTTACGCCTGCTCACAGACACTCATGTTCTTTGTGAACGCAATACGTGATATGATACCGAATTTATCATAGCGATATTATACTAGAGCAACGCTCATTATGAACAGTCTGGTTTCATAATGATCCTTAAATGTTTTTGTACTCAAGTTCGCATATCATTTCTTGTGACGACGTCATAAACATCAGAAGCGTGTTAACTATACCAGCCTCCTTGCGTTACCTGCCAGATATGCCATTCGTAACTCTTTGGATTTAGCGAAGCATTAGATCAGCATATGCATAATCATCATAAGTTTTGACGAAAGAAACATGCATGGACAATTGCATGAAAAATAAAAGCAGAATTCCACGCAAGCTTTCACTATAGTCCCTATACCTTCTTCGAGTTATAGTTAGTAAAGTAACATCTCTTTTTTCAAGATTTTCTAAAAAACAATATAATTTTAGTAGGAACCTGTTATGCTATTTGGATTCCTTGCACCATTTCCTAAAAATATATGCATTTATATACTTCTCAACATCTAAATGTGTGCAGAGTTATAACAGGGAACTCTGTGAAACTTATGTTAGCTTCAGTGGTGGTACAAAAGTTAACATAATTGTGTGAAATCTTCAAAATTCGATTCGCAGTTCTTTTGTGTGTACGCCAAATGCGGTATAGTGAAAGCCAATAGTGTTTGATTGTCTTGTCAACTCACAAGAAGTGACAGACTGAAATATAACCATCAACGAACTGTGGTATTTTGCTGTACTAACATAGTATGTTATCTGACTGTAAAGTGGAGCAGGTAGCTTGGTCAAGTGATCTCCAATAGAGGAGCTTACTGTCAACATAGAATACCATTAGGTAAACATAGCAGCTAGGATAGTGGAACCATAGTCTTCAAGACCTGTGGTAGACCAGACGTTTCCCTCGTCTTGGACATTGCCGGATCTTGGATCGAGAACCGAGATCATCAAATGAATCTCATCAGAAAATATCCAGGCTTAGATAAGTAACCATAACAAAAGAAATCCTTGTAGTAACCTTAAGTTGTTCTCGTTAATAATTTTGTATCGTGATTTGATCGATAGCCATACTGCACTAATTGATAAATATAACCTATAGAAGTTGTTCTACATTTATATCATTAAACAGCTCATTTTGTGTTGAATGAACTCGGTTTGCAGGGTGATTTTGGCCTGGGTCATTTCAGCGACCGTAACAATATTATATTTCATTCAACTGGCATAGTCTTTCCCAAATGTGAATCAAGCTATACAAAATCCCAAATAAAATTTCGTTGATAACTGTCCAGGCACAGATTTATTACTTGCATAAATAAAAAATACAACTACGTACTTGCTATTTGCATTAGTCAGAAAAGAGATTCAGTAACCGCGTGTACCATATGATTAAAATAGCAGAGCATACTTGAAAGGAATCGATAGGTTATTGACGTACATGCTGAAATTGTGAACATCAACTCATGCAACCATCGTAAGTGTGAAATCAAAATAGATGATAGGAACTAGCACGCTGACTTTAGCTTAAAGAATACATATAACCACTGTCAACTCTCACTTATTTGCTCCTTAAGCCGAATATGGCAGTAGCCATGTATTTCCAGTTCGGTTATCAACAACTACATGTATATATTGAAGCAGTAGCGTGAGGCGGCATGGGGGCAAAATGAAAATGAAAGAGAACCACGGGAAGGCAAAGGAAAATCGGAGGCAAGGATGCCCTTTCCGACCAAAATGCAACAAAAAATGGGCCAAAATAGTATAAACAACGATCAACTTTATGTAGAGTATCTAAAAAAACTACTATAATAAATATATCACACCCATATTACCGGGTCAAAGTAATGCAACCGGCAAATTATTCTCGTCTTTGCCCTTAATTTTTTTTTACCCCCCCGACAAATGAAAGACGGCTCTACTTTCACAATACTTTAGTAGGAAACTGATTTTTTTAAATTTAAATTCTTTCAGATATTTCAGATTTTTATAGCATCAGCTTTAAAACAGAATAAAGGCATCAGAAGAAGGACGATTTCCTGAGAGCCATGTTAGGGAAAAAGGTGTATATAACTTTCATCTAAGCACATTTTAGTACCATGCTATAAAAAAGTGGGTAATGGTGAATCCAACGACGGACGAGGGCACAAAACACATCAAGGATCAATAAATGATACAAGAGGATACCTTGAATATGAACAACTGGAAAGAAAACGGGCAAGGTACACCAACTCAACGTGGGGAAACTAGTAAAATACTGACTAGACGGTATACGCAGATGGAGAATAAAACACAGCAAATGTAGTCATTAGAAGTAGGTAAAGTTTGATTGCCAAACATTACCTGTTCCAAGGCCCACAGAACTGCTAAATCTGTAGAAACAACATGAATTAATGGGAATACAAAAGTTCACTTGAACAAGTGATGAAAATTACTGTGCGCATAAACAGATACGATAAAACAAACAACCAATGTAGGCACAAACACAGACAAAAGTTCAATGGCCAAAAATGGCCCGCATAAGTGTCAGGAAAACAGTACAAAGGTATACTGGAAGTAATGAAAATCACTGTGCACGTAGCAGACAACCAAAACCAAACAGACCAAACAACCGACGTTTTGAGCATACAAACCGCTCTTCTTCAGGGACAGACAATAAAAATATAAAACCAAACAACGAACGCTACATGCTGTAGTTTAAATACAAAAGCAATCGAACTTTACCTACTTCTAATGACTACATTTGCCGTTTTTATTCTCCATCTGCGTACCGTCTAGTCTGTATTTTACTTGTTTCCCCACGTTAAGTTGGTGTACCTTGCCCTTTTTTTAATAATACCGTGCCGTACAATGATTATATTCCTCTTAAAAGTGCAACTTACTGAGATAAATCATTGGAAACGTACACATTACAAAAAGTCAAGGAAGTAGATCCTCGAAATTGGGAATTCTCGACAGTTATAGTCTAAATTGAATTACAGGGTGTAACAATAAAATTTATACAATTGCATTTTGACGTCTCAGGAAAAAACTAAAAGAGTTATGACACAAATGTTATATGCAATACAATCAGTAACATCTTGGCTAAAAGAAGACGTTTAGTTGGTTTCTTTACTAGCTTGGGTTCAGAAGTTATGTCCGATTAATTAAATCGTCCAGAAAACGTGTTGGGCCACTGTTGCCATGTTTGCGCATAAAAAGTTTGAACCACGTATATAGATATGCTTATTGTGCATTAAACATCAAAGAATTGACACAAAAGAATTATAAGTTGTGTTTCTTCATATAATTGACATGAACTTAATAATAATATGATATTTCTTTAAAATCTATAAATGAAGTCATGAAATTTCTTTCAAATTATCTTATAAATAAGTAATTTCTCATATCCCTGTTCCCTGAGATAGCATTGGTAAAACTGAGAAGTACAAAACAATAAGATTTTGACATTAAGTTCAGCTGGACTTCTAGCTGTTCTGGGCAACCACTACACCGTTAGAACACTGTTTAAAATTTTGCTGTTTAAAAGAATGTTGTTCAGAAAAGTAAACAGAGTTGTTCAAAATCAAAAAATTGGAGCTTGATTATTTTAAACAACAACAAATGAAAAGGCAAAATAATCAATTTAAACAGAGTTGTTTAAAAAATGCTAATTTACCGCCAAATCGGCATTTTAAACATCGAGTTGTTTAATATTATTTGCATAATCCAAGATGGCCGTTTTGACAAGCATGCATGTGTGGAGAGAAGCGAAGGAATTTTATTGAACTTTATACAGCAAGTGTACAAGTTTTAGGCCTGTATCGCTCTCTATTTATGTAAATGTTTGCTGTGCACAAACTGGAAGCAATTTTGTGATCCACATGTGGTTAAAAAATTGATACTATGCCTGTAAGCTTACTGTGTTGTAAGATACAGTATGCTTGTACAGGTAAGCTTATAGTTAACATCAGCAATATTATGCTCAGTTTTTTACCACACAGATCACAAAATCACATTCAGTTTTAGCAGCAGCATGTATACATAGAATAGCGAACGATTTCAATGTAAAACGTGTACACATACAAGTAAAATGTTTGATAAAACGTAAACAACATTCAGTGAATAAAAACATATTTTTAAACAACCTTCTTTAAACAACCGTTTACAATTTAAACACTGTTGTTTAATCTAGGCTTACACAACTAAGTTGTTTAATTATACCACTAAACAACAGTTGTTTAAATCTTGGTCAACATTTTAAACAACAAACTGTTTAATAATTAAACAATTTTGAGTTGTTTAATTTTTAAACAACTATTGAGCGATTCACCTGGTAACTTGTGGTTGTTTAAAATTTTAAACAACTTGTTTAATTTTATTTTAACAGTGTATTGCCAGCATTTCTGTTAACAAATTCTACATACTTCTCATAGTTATATGTATTGTATACCTTAATGGAAGACGTGAGTTTGGAATGAGCTATAAACAATCTTATGGTTTTTGCTTGACTCCATGTGCTACCGAATGTCACAACCATAAAAATACGCTCTTCCAACGTGAATTGGGGTTGAAGTTGTTGAGCTGCAGCCACGATTTCTAGTAAATGAGGTTATGTCATTGCTTAGTTGTGACTTTCAAAAACTCAAGGAGATATTCTATTATGTAATCAATTCTACCACTTCGAATACCCCATTGTTTAAAACTACCTATCATAAGAGCATCGTCCAACTAGTCCATGGATCAACTCTATTCAGTCACTTTTGTAACACTTAGACAAAAGTGGCCCAAGCGGTTTTAAGACTAGGTTACATAATTGGCCATATCTTCATTTGTATACCATCGATCTTATTGGAACAAAGCTTATTTTGGTGGCTAAAGAAATTATCTTGATAGACATATAAATATCAAACCAAAAAATAAGCGGCATACTTGTGTCATTTTATTTTCAAAATTGTACAAAGTTTATTGTTACACCCTGTATAAGAGCGTTCATAACTTTTATCTGCCTGCATTAGTATCATCATTGAAAAACAATTATATGGATAATTTGTATTGACGTTAAACATGCGCTTTTGATGAAATTATTCGATTCGTTTACCGTAATATTGGTCATTTGCTTCAAATCAAATCAAAACATACAGTATAGTAAAACAGCGACAAATTGTTCTTATCATAATACGAGTCACATTTAAATTGATCAACGATCTTCAGGGGGTTTGATTTAGCATCCTACGTAAGCAATTGCAGACACATGTGAAGCAATCTAATTCATATCGAACACTCTTGGTTTGTTTGTTTTATATTTCATCACATCCATTTGCTCTTTCAAATTAGATACTCGAGGAATACAAACCCACGTTTGAACAGTTCGTGTAAGATTTGATTTATATAAAAAAATATTGCACTAAGCAGAAAAATATTTAGATGAATATAAAGACGTAAAGCCAGTCAGAGAGTTTAGCAATTAGGATTATTAAAATGATATTTAACCCTAGAACTACGAACCACCCCCTAAGATTTTTTATCCATCATAACAACACGCGCGTGTTTACGCCCAAATGACCTAAGCTAATCGTAGATCCATCCTTTGTTTTCATTTGAACAAAGTTGCCAGCCGGGTTAGATTTATTAATCGTTAGAATCTTCTCTCTGTTTAACCTGGTTGCCAATTCTGAAAAGTTACGTGAACTGAGATATTTTGATTGAAAATTTTGTTTGCTGTGTCAAATATTAAAGTTCGGTTCCCCACCTATGAGTTGCTGTACAAAGTACCCCGAAAAGGTAACTTCTTGCATTAGTGTGTATGTGTAAAAGTATGATTATGGAAGGCTAAGTGAAGCTTCGAAATGTTTTATAATGTGTGCCCTAGTTTAATTTGTTGTGTAAATCGCCTAGATGATGTTTCGTTGGGTGCTATATTAAATATCTCTATATTAGTTTTTCCTCCCATACTAGACTACTAGCTGGGCTGGTGCTCAAATGCGTTGCGTTTTCATGGAGTCAAATCCTCTCTGAAATATTTGTCAGTCTGCAATGGACTCACTTTTATTGACTACAGGGTACAAGCTATATTTAGAAACCATCAGTGCATGATTTGGGTTTTCAATATTTTAAGGTTTTTTTGTGCACGAAAGTCATAATTGAATGTAAACACAAATGTATTAATGAGCTAATTAATGGTTTGTGACATGGGAGTTTTGTAAAGTCACTTGAGATGGGTCCATATTTCAGTGAAAAGGGGTGACATTTCGCGCACCATGTGCATGACTTTCTCGGAAAAAGAGAAAGGAACCCAAACCTTCGTTTTGATATTATTATTGACCTTAACTCAAGAACCGCAAGATCTATGGAATTTATGAAAATACATGACAATTGTTTTTCTTCAACCATTTCTTATCAGGTCAATAATAATATGAAATTAATATATACATTAATTAATATTAATATTAACACTGCAGGAATGCAGCTCATTACATCCCACTCGCCTTACCTAGTCATTAAATGAAAGGGCTAAATGATTAACAAAGACTAACAAATGGCAAGGAAATTAAAAAAAACACCTGTTTAATGAAATGTAAGGAATAACTCAAATTTGCACACACATGTACTGTTTATAGAATGACAAAAATTACCACAAGTAAAGAAAAACAGTAAGCTGGATAATTTGATACAAAAACAAAACTTTATGATAAAAAAAAGGCTTAAAATATATATTAGTGTGACAGCTGTTGGTATTATCCAGGTCTAGAATTGACCATTATATAATGTTTTGTTAGAAAAAAAATGCTCACATCAAAGAATCGTAATAGATCATTATATTAATGTTCTAAACCATGAAAAATACGGGTACTATTTCAACGTTTCATGCCTGATAAAGACATCTTACATATATTTCAAATCGCTGGCGCTATTGTCTTCCAGTTAGGTATACACCACACGTACACACTGTAATGTCGTAATCAGAACACATAACAGCATTACTAAGTGGAACAGCGATTTAAATCTTAGAACAGTACCAATGCTTCAATTGAGACTTCATACGATTCATGCGAAGTACACGAAACTACCGGTCCTCAGATACCATTACCGCTTTAGTCTATTGTAAACGCAAATTCTCAGCACATTAGCATTATTAAGTCCTTAAGCCCCCATTGCACTGATTTATTTTCTTCAACATTTAAGATATTCAGACATGCTAGCATCGTAAGAGAGTTAACTGTTAAGTACATTAAAGCTAATTTGAAACGATTATGACTAATCAAACAGGAACATGGCTGAATATTTTACTCAAATGAAATGGTATGAATTTTTTTTAAGGAGATGACATGGTGTTAATATTTAGAAAACAAACACAATTAAAATGTGTTTTCTTTCTCGTGTTATGTATTTATTGATGTATACCCAAAAATGTCCATAATATTCTCCATTTCTTAAAACCCCAGCCCATCACCAGACAATCTACACATTTCCATGTGTCTGTAATCCTAGAATATTATACAGGGTGTCCCAGAAAAAATTACCGAGTGAATAAAATTGAACGTAAGTCGAGAAGTAGACATCAAAATCAAAAAAATTAAAATGTAACGCATAGCCTATTTTGTTGTGCATCACATATGAAATTTTTTTGTGATTCCGTTGACTGGTTGCGAAGAAATTAACGATTGCATAATGCGCACATCAATGCAGTTCATTCCAAGTTTGATCAATAGGCGCTTTATTCATACTCGCTCACCGTTTCCTATAGTTTGTGTGTCTCATAAAATTTAGTCCACATTATCTATTTATAATCTAACGGTGTTATGTTATTCATGTCCGAGTTTGTCCGAGAAACTTTGATTTCTGCAATTGGAAGCTTTCCAACTTTAATTCTTTAGTTTGTGCAAATATATTATATTTTAACTTTCCAAAGAACATTTGAGCCAAGAATGACAATGATCAAGTGCTTACAGCTTTACGTGTGATTTGTGATACCATGCAATTAATGTTAAAGTTTTAAAAGATTTAATCTTTGCATTACAATTTCTTGGAAATATTCCAAAAACAGTAAAGTTTTAAGCCAGCTGGAATTCTGTATGCAATAATTCTTTATGCAACATTTATATCAACATTAACGAAAAAAGATATTTACAAGTACTGAGCATGATCTTACAAGCCAGCTTTCATTTTCAATATCGTGCAGGTTTTATAATTTGAACAAAACCTAATTAAATGTTCTGCAAGAAACAGATTGTTTAAAAAGAACGGAAAGGATTTCACAGAACAAAATATGAAGCCCATTGCGGGGCCCATTGAGAGTCAGCCACTAATGCGCAATGTATTGAATGATCGTTCATTCAAACTTGGAATGAAGTGAATTGACGCATGCGTTATATAATCGCTCATTTCTTTGCAATTAGTCAACCGATTAAAGTAAAATTTGCATATAAGATGCAGAATAAAATGCACTACACGCTGATGTTTAGAATTTTGTATTTTGATGTTTATTTCTCGACTTACGGCCAAATTTATTCGCCCGGTAATTTTTTTCTGGGACACCCTGTACTCTCCTCCTGTTAGCCATTGTAACAAAAAAGTAATCGCATCGCTCGCATAAATTGAGAAAAAAGGGTTCATGGGCGACGGTCCTCAGGGGGGTAAGCTGCAAACTTCAAAAACAAACATAGAAATTATAATTCTGTGTGATCTGAACCATTCTCATTTAAAAAGCTCCGTTTTAGCCTGCCACGATATCCCGGAGTAAGGGCGACCATTGACCTTTGAGAGAAGGCGTAGATAAAATCATGCATATATTCGGCCTTCGGCTTCCAGAAAGATAACGACAGAATTATCAAAACAATCCGATGTAACAAATTATATTTTTTGAGACTGTAACCACGATTGTAGGTTACAACATTGTCGTAGTAGGACGATGGTTAAGAAAGGAGAGTGAGTGAGTGAGAACGTGAAACAGAGAAGAAATAATAGGAAGCTCTTATCGTGTGTATGAAGTTTGAAATAACCGTTCCAACATAAAAACAAAATAGAAACAACACACAGTGAAACATGTTATTAACTTGTCTTGACAGTACTTTTCACTCCTGTAGGAAAAAGACAAGTTTCCACTACTCATCGTGTTCTTCATTTTTCACTTTGATTTAACTCTATGTAAGGAGTTTATAAAACATGGCATTCGTAAAACCCGTACTCTACTTAAATCTGATTTAAGTCGGTTACTATGTCATGCGTTACACTACTGGATTTATAATTATTCACTACGATGCAAAAAATATGGAAGCCCTTAGATTGAAAACGGCTATACCAGCACGTAATTCAATCTGACCTGGTTTAGTTGTTCGTCTTTTACAGTTTACGTATTCCTCAGAAAATTAAAACTGGTTCTATTGCAGTAAGGATTGTTCTACATATCAATGAAATAGCAACTGTGGTGCAATGGTATCGTCTAGATTGAGCGTTTGAAAGATTGTGTCATTGTGCCCTACATTATTTTCTCATTATGATGCAAGCATATTTTACAATAGTAAGAGGCCAGTACTGATATTTGGCGACCAAATCTTTGGAACAGAGGTTTGAAAGTGTTTTTGGCATGTCCAAAGGAATTTTAACAAATTTGGCGGGCTATCCTCTTCAAAGTGTTAGGTAATTGGGTGGATTAAAGCCGCTTAAAATCGATCTTATGGGTTCATTTGGTTGTAAACTTTGCCTACGTTTAACTTTTAACACGGTTGATAGAATGTGGTTTGCAGATTAGATTTTTACATTTATATACATACCGTAAAATCTCGATAGTTAGCATCTGTGCTTACTATCGAGCGCTTTTAAAATGTGCAAACATGAAGAGCATCATCAGCAAAAGTGTAAAGGGCTTTGAGCAAACCATCAATACACATATAGTAATATACGAGCAACTAAACCTGCAAATGTGTATCTCAACTATCGAGTTCTTACGGAAATGATTTTGTATACTATAGTTTATCTTTAAATATGTTCTTTTCTATGCAGTCTGTCATGATTTGTAGACCAAATAATTATAAGATAAATTGATATTAGACGTAATAGTTTCTAGGGTATTCAGACGAAATGTGTATGGTTTTAGGGTCATTGTGTATTTTAAGTGGCTATTAGACTAAAAGGTTTATGGACATACTGGTTATATTATGTTTAGACCTATTAGAATATGTGGCTATTAGACCAACTGTTATTAGACCAAATGACAAGTTACAGATGATCATACACACTTTATTAATGTTTATTACGTTTAATGTCGTAATAAAAAGCCAATATATGCGCACATATTATTGGGCACTAGAAGGGAACTTTCCCTCATCATTGTCAAATCACTTAAAAATAAAAACATCTATTCTGTTGCCTGATGCACCTCATTGCATCAGTGTAAATCATTAACCTTACGTATTATGCTGCTAAAATTTGTCAAAGATATCACCCTCTATGAACAATCAGATCTGTAAAAAATTTCCCCTAAAACCACGTCCTCTCCTCAACCGTATAACATCATTTAACAGGTGACACTCTATGTTCCGTAACCGGCGCTTTGGCATGTAATTGAATATGCAGCTCGTTAAATCCGTATGCAACTTTTAAGGGAGAAAATGATAGTATACGGAAATCGATCGAGTTAATAGTTTTATCTCAATATACTCCAGGATTGTACAAATGTTTTTGTGAAATTTTAATCTCGCCGACAACGTTTTCATCATCATTTTCCACATAACTTAATATTTGAGAGAATTATGAGACTAACGGGAAACTAAACCACCTCGAAAATACCTCGGAAGTTTATTTGAAGCTTAATACCACAGTTGAATAAACGTGAGTACTTACGGGCAATTGGAACCGTAATACAAGGGCATGCATTCATCTATCGTATAACACCTGCACATTTGCAAGGCACATTATCTGAATACATTTTAAGGCATAAGCAGAAGAAATAGATCTACAAGTCGAGATAAAAAGCTTTTAAGTGGTACCATCGACATTAGATCAGGCTTGAGGCTTTTCGGTATCGGGTAAAGATTCTCATTATAACAATTCGGTTAGAGGTTAGGATTCTAGGGTAACTTAACAACACTATACCATACAAGTCGAGATAAAAAGCTTTTAAGTGGTACCATCGACATTAGATCAGGCTTGAGGCTTTTCGGTATCGGGTAAAGATTCTCATTATAACAATTCGGTTAGAGATTAGGATTCTAGGGTAACTTAACAACACTATACCATCAGGTAACTCACAACACTGTAATAAAGTAGTTATCTAGCCCTCTCTGAATCGGTTATTTTTTATATTTATCTACACTGGGAAAAGTCTTCAAGCAACAGCTAGAAACGGTTATTGCATTTACTCACGATAATTGAAACATTAATGTGTGTTGTCTATGAACTCATCAAACTCTTTCGTATAGTTCCTGTCAGGTATTTCTGTTTCTATAAAGATAACATGCAATTAGTGGTACCACTGTTCTTTTTTCTGAGGAGCATGAGGATTATGAACCGTTTTTATTTTATTCATAATAGAATTATGATGACGCAGAGAGAAAACGAAACAAGATGCATATTGCATCATAGTTACTAATGTAACATGACATTAATCCAGTACAAGTAATACAAAGATACTAAATCTCCGAGGTGTTTTTAATCACTGTATTCTTGTCACGTTGTCAGCAGCTCGTAAGTAAGCAGTCCTTGCTTGGTTAATCTCCTCAAATATTTATCAGCTTTGGTCAAGACGATGTGGCCACAGGCAATAACGACTTTTCGATGTCTTAAAACAATTACATATGCACAATTTTAGACACCTTGAGACAAATTCAATTAATTTGATGTTTGATTTATTTTTTAACCGTGCGGGTTGATTGGGGTCATGAATATTCATTACAATTACTTCTTCAAGCACTTTAAGAGTTTCCGACTGGACGTTGTGGTCTATTTTGATCAGGTCAGTGATTTGTTACCGGTGGCAAATATAAAACTTTTTTGTCTCTAATATATCCCAGAAAAAGAAGCAATGTTGTCAAACGTCCCTATGGCAGTACGGGAGCAGTGACGTTAATCGTAATAATTATCAGCAGAAGAATGATCTGTTAACATATTTCTTTTTGTACTCATATTTTAGTGACGTTTCACCACTACACTAGTGGTTTCATCAGGCTGGCAACTCATCACATCTGACCGTTTTCTTTTATAGGCAACAGGAACCACCATAGAGGGCGTGATGAGTTGGTCAAAGATGTTGTTGAGTGAGTATAGGTCCTTCGTCCTTGTTTAAAGTGTATTTTCCTTTCTGCCTATCCAAATGGGTTCTTCCAGCCACCTAGTGGGCTTGTCAGCTTCTATGTCGATGACTTTTGATGGAATGATTTGTAGAGGCAACATGATCGGTGATAGCTGACTTGTGAATGTCCTTAGTGTGAACAAGCATACTGCGGATGGTGCGGTGCGGTTTCATAGCAGTAGAAAAACCGTGTTTTTTTGAAAACTCTTGAAACCCGGTTAGCAAGACCCTCTGCATACGGAATTACTACATTACTTGAGGTGGAGAGATTTGAAAATGAGCCCTACGCATGGGCAAGCCGCACGTCATTAATCACAGATATTCACAAGTCAGCTATCACCGATCATGTAGCCTCTACAAATCATTCCATAATTTGGGAGGATTCAAAAGTCATCGACAGAGAGGCTGACAAGGGTGGCTGAAAGAAGCCATCTGGATACGCAGAAATAGAAAAGACACTCCAAGCAAGGACAAGGGGGTCTCACTCACTCAACAACATCTTTGACCAACTCATCATGCCCTCTATGGTGGTTCCTGTTGCCTATAACAGGAAACGGCCAGATGTGATGCGTTGCCAGTCTGATGAAACCGCTAGAGTAACATTTTCATTTTTAATGGATTTGTAAAACAAATGTTAACAGTTAAATCTGACAATCCAAATGAACTTGTTAAAAACAATGTCATTCTTTAAACGAAGTGTTGCATAAGCTTTGCAGGAGCATGCATGTATTGCAGACTGACCCCAAGGATTAATAAAGGAAATATATAGAGGGGTAGAGATGTAATATTTAGTGTACGTAAGTAAGATTAAAATAATTGCGTTAGCGAATCTGCCCCCTTTATACTGATAATTTAGTAATTATTTCATGGATATTTTTGAAATTATTTTTAAAGATCTCCATGGTTCCAAATCATATCAATACGTTTGGGTTAGTTAGTTCAATAAGAAGCAAACGCACAACCTTTGTCATTCCCTGACATTTACACACGTGAAACAGCGAAACACGTGAGACAGTACTTAAAGCTTATGCAACACACTCAGGGGAGTCTCCGATATATAGTATACTTTGGCAATTAAATTCAAACATTTTGGAGCTCAAAATAAATATGTGTTTAGAGTTATTTGTAACATGATTTTCTCGCGATTAACGATAATTTATATTACCATATTGTTGTGTGTTCAACCGTGGATAATTTACTCCGAAAAGCTCGAAGGCGAGAAGCTAGTGAAATAAAATTTACACTTACGTTAAAGGTTAGATCCTAATGAGACGTACATCATTTTTCTCCTATTGCTATAGTTTTCTTGTTATTCGATTACTAACTGTCACCTCCGTGGAGTATTGGAAACGCTTCCATTTAGCCATTTCTTATACTACTGACAACATTCCATTTGATTACCTTCTTTGCCCTTCTCTACTCTAAACCACAGAACAGAAATTATGTTTGCATGAAGCATTTGTGGTCATGCACATTTCGCGTATTGTAAGTGTTTATTAATGTTTAAAATGTATTGAATGTCGTCTTGAAAAGCCAATAAAGTAATCCAACATAATATGCGCACAAATTATTGTCAAATAATGCGATGAGACCTCCTCTCTGATTTGCTCCGAATCCATTGCCCGTGGCACCTCATGGCACAAGTGTAAAACATTAACCCTTATACGTACATGCTGTTGAACATTAGCCAAATATATCACCTCCTATTCAGCCCATCCCGTTAAAAAGTCCCTAAAACCATATTCTCTTTTAAACCGTATAACATCATTTAACAGATGACACGCTGGAATGTAATTAGTCGTTAAATCCGTATACAACTCTTGAGGGGGACAGGATAGTAAGTAAAATCAGTCGAGATAATAGTTTTATCACATATTTTACTCCAGATGTATATAAAATTTTAATCTTGCCGACAATGTTTTCATCATCATCATCATCATCATCCAATTTGCACATAACTCGATATTTGAGATCATTAGGACTAAAAGGAGACTACACAAACTCGAAAATACCTCGGAAGTGTATTTCAAGCTTGACATCACAGTTGAATAAAGGTAAGTACTTTACAGGCTTTTGGATCCGTAATACAATGACATGCTTTCATTTATCATATAACACCTGCACATTTGCAAGGCACATTATCAGAATACAATTTCAGGTATAAGCAAACCAGATCGTAGTAGTACACTACAAGTCGAGATAAAAAGCTTTTACCATCGACATCAGATCAAGCTTGAGGCTCTTCGGTATTGGGTAAAGATTCTCATTATAAAAATTCGGTTAAAGGTTAGGATTCTAGGGCAGCTTAACAACACTATACCATCAGGTAAATCAAAACACTGTAATAAAGTAGTTATCTAGCCCTGTTGGAATCTTTGTTACACTAAGACAACTCTTCAAGCAACTGCTGGGAACAGTTATTCAAATTAATCACAATATTTGAAACATTAATGCAGGTTGTTTATGGCATCATCTGGTACGCAAACGTAAATTCCTACATATTGTCTGTACACAGCCGTGACACAGTCACGGCTGTGTCTTAAATACAGGACCATTTTTTCTTACATAATCTTCTTCTGGTGTTCTATGTCGTACAGGTTATTCTTCTCCTTCGTCTGTCGACCTTTACATTTGCTCTAGCACTCACATGCTTACACCAATTTTGACTTAACTATTCACAATCATCATTTACTATGCCACTACATATCACATGAAACTCGTGCGGTCAAATGTCACACAGTAAGCATGCTTCTTCTCCCACAAATTACGTAGGGCAGTGATGCCACTTGCACACATGCATTATTATTATTACCCAGTGTCTATGGGGTGTACACAGATTTGGGGTCAGAGGAATAAAACAAGGAGTTGCCTCCGTTGTAATACCAAATACCTTCAAAAAATTATTAGCTAATAAAAACAAAGGGGTGTGAGTTGCTGTGTGATTCCAATCTTGTACAAAGTACCCCGAAAAAGTAACTTCTTGCATTAGTGTGTGTGTGTAAAAGTATGATTAAGGAAGGCTAAGTGAAGCTTCAATATTTTTTATAATTTGTGCCCTAGGTTAATTTGTTGTGTAAAGCGCCTAGATGCTGTTTCGTTGGGTGCTATATTAAATCTCTCTATATAAGTTTTTCCTCCCATACTAGACTACTAGCTAAAGTGTAATAGGCACTGCTGGTGCTCAAATGCGTTGAAATTTTCATGGAGTCAGATCCTTTCTGAAATATTGTTCAGTCTGCAATGGACTCACTTTAATTAACTATAGGTACAAGCTATATTTAGAAATCATCAGCGCATAGGATTTTCAATATTTTAAGGTTTGTTGTCCAAGAAAGTCATAATTGAGTGTAAACACAAGTGTATTAATGAGCTAATTAATGGTTTGTGACATGGGAGATTTGTAGAGTCACTTGAGATGGGTCCATATGTTTCTTATTTTTCTGGAATGGAAGTATGGAAAGTGGCAACTTGAATGTATTAATGAATAATGACTATTCAGTGTACATATAAATTACAGTGAAACATTATAGTAATATATATTTTGATATGAGATGATTTTGACATAACGTATCTAAAAATGAAGCTAGCACACAAAATGAATGGTATGTTTTCTATAAAGGAAAAACAACTTTGATACAAGGGGTGACATTTCGCGCACCATGTGCATGACTTTCTCGGAAAAAGAGAAAAGAACCCAAATCTTCATTTTGATATATTATTGACCTTAACTCAAGAACCGCAAGAATTTATTAAAAGTACATGACAATTGTTTTTCTTCAACCATTTCTTATCAGGTCAATATATTGATATTAACACTGCAGAAATATGGCGCATGGCATCCCACTCGTCTTACCTAGTCATTAAATGAAAAGACACAATGATTTAGTCCATTCAATTAATGAAATATGTAGCTTAAGCTTTTCATAATAATCGACAGGAAAAATGTTAGCAGGTGAATGCTTGAGTTGATGACAATTTGATAGAAAGGGGTTAGCTAAGGAATGGGATTCGAAAACGAACATGAAACAGGTACAAAAAAACAATAAATGGACGGTCCTTATTTTAGTAAAGGTGAACAATGATGGCGCATTTTTTCTTAAAACTGGTTTACATCTTTACAAGGGTAGACACTCGTATAATGGTTTTTAGAACATCAGAAGAAAGACTAACAAATGGCAAGGACTTTTTGAAAGAAAAAAAAAACCTTTATAATGAAATGTAAAGAATAACTCCATTTGCACACAAATGTACTGTTACCACAAGTAAAAAAAAGCAGAAAAAGATGGATAATTTCATACCAAAAAAAATATATATTAGTGTGACAGCTGTTGAAATTGTCCAGGTCTAGAATTGAACAATATATAATTTTTTGTTAGAAAAAGTAATAAATGCTCACATCAGACAACCGTAAAAGTTCATTATATTAATGTTCTAAACCATTGAAACAAATTTCAACGTTTCATGCCTGATAAAGACGTCTTATATATTTCAAATCGCTGGCGCCATTGTCTTTCATTTAGGTACACACTACACGTACACACGGTAATGTCGTAATCAGAACACATAACAGCATTACTAAGTGGAACAGCGATTTAAGTCTCAGAGCAGTACCAGAGCTTCAATTGAGACTTCATACGATTTACGCGAAGTACACGAAACTACCGGTCCACAGATACCATTACCGTTTTAGTCTATTTTAAACGCCAATTCTCAGCACATTAGCATTATTACTTCCCTAAGCCCACATTGCACTGATTTATTTTCTTTAACATTTAAGATATTCAGACATGCTAGCATCGTAAGAGAGTTAACTGTAAATTATTATTAAAGCTAATTTGAAACGATTGTGGCGAATCGAACAGGAACATGTCTGAATATTTTACTCAAATATTGAGACAAATGAAGCTGACACACAAAAGAAATGGTATGAATTTTATTAAAGAGATGTTTGAAAACAAACACAATTGAAATGTAACACCGCTCCTTACAAGCCGATGATCTGGTATCGTTATGTTGACGATACCCTCACGGTAATGCATAAAGGTCACGTGAATGAGTTCACCGAACACATCAACAGTGTGAACAAAGCCATAAAGTTCACCATCGAAAGAGAGGAGAACTGTTACTTAGCTATGCTGGACACTAAGATCTGTAGACATCCGGATGGCTCATTGTCGTGTGTGGTGTACAGGAGCCAATACCATCATCACGCGGGATGAAGACAAACAACAAGAACTTAATCACATTCAAGACAGCCTCCAGAAATGTGGGTACGAGCCTTGGGTGTTTAATGTAAGTGACAACAAGCAACAAGACCTTCAGAAAGCGAAGAACAAAAATAGACCACCTGCCAAGGGTAACGTAGTCCTCCCTTACATCCAAGTGATGTGTATTTATTGTTGTGTACCCAAAAAATGTCCATAATATTCTCCATTTCATAAAACCACAGCCCATCATCAGACAATCTATACATTATCATATATATGTAATCCTAGAGTAGTATGCTCTCCTCCTTTTAGCCATTGTAACCAAAATGTACTCGCTCTCATAAATTGAGAGAAAGGGGTTCATGGGCGAGGGTCCTCAGGGGTGTCATCCTTAGCTGCAAACTACAAAAACAAACGGACAATCAATATTGTGTAATCTGAACCCTTCTCATGTAAAAGCTTCGTTTAGCCTGCCTCGATATCTCGGGGTATTAAGGGCGACCATTGACCTTTGAGAGAAGACGAAGGTAAAACCAGGCATGTAGTCGGCCTTCGGCTTCCAGTAAGATGACGACAGAATAATCAAAACAATCCGGTGTAACTAATTATATTTTTTTGAAATTTTAACCAAGATTGTAAGATTGTAGGTTACAGAATTGTCGCAGTAGTCAGTAGGTTATATCTATAAATGCGCTTTTATAAATACGCACGTGACCTATGGGCACGACATAGCAAGACCAGCAAGCGTGACCAAATCCTCATGCATTGACAACTATATAGAAAGGGATAGGAACTCTGTAGATAAATATCATCAAATTTAAGTATTTGATGACGGAAAAAAATATTCAACGACGGAAACGTTTACAATATAATCACAAAGTGGAACAAAATAGACAATTTTGCTGCACAGCAGTCTCATGTTGTTCCGCCTTTGCATTCAAATGTATAGAAAGACCACTCGCTATGTCGAAGGTCACTTCGAGACTTACTGTCTATAAGCTGTTATGGCAGCGCGGAAGTGGTCACATGCGTATTTATAAAAGCTCATTTATGTATATAACCGAAGTACACATATGACAAGGTTTAAGAAAGGAGAGTGAGTGAGTGAGAACGTGAAACAGAGAAGAAATAATAATAATAGCTCTTATCGTGTGTATGAAGTTTGAAACATAACCAACATAAAAACAAAATAGAAACAACACACAGTGAAACATGTTATTAACTTGTCTTGACAGTACTTTTCACTCCTGTAGGAAAAAGACAAGTTTCCACTACTCATCGTGTTCTTCATTTTTCACTTTGATTTAACTCTATGTAAGGAGTTTATAAAACATGGCATTTGTAAAACCCGTACTCTACTTAAATCTGATTTAAGTCGGTTACTGTGTCATGCGTTACACTGCTAGATTTATAATTATTCACTACGATGCAAAAAATATGGAAGCCCGTAGATTGAAAACGGCTATACCAGCACGTAATTCAATCTGACCTGGTTTAGTTGTTTTAAGAACGAGTTCGTCTTTTACAGTTTACATATTCGTCAGAAAATTAAAACTGGTTCTATTGCAGTGAGGATTGTTCTACATATCAATGAAATAGCAACTGTGGTGCAATGGTATCGTCTAGATTGAGCGCTTGAAAGATTGTGTCATTGTGCCCTACATTATTCTCTTATTATGATGTAAGCATATTTTACAATAGTAAGAGGCCAGTACTGATGTCCAGCGACCTAATCTTTGGAACAAAGGTTTGAATGTGTTTTTGGCGTGCCTGGAGGATTTTTAACAAATTTGACGGGTTGTCCTCTTCAAAGTGTTGGTTATTTTGGTAGGGGTCAATTAAGGTCAAACAGGGGTCAAAATTATAAAATATCCCAATTCTTTTCAAAATATACTGAATACTGATAAGGAATCCACAAATGTATAGTTTGCCTTATCTGTGACCTTTTGTTACAACGCTATGGGCAGAAATGTGACAAAGGTTATTAATTCTGTTTGCAGATTAGACTTGCTTACCTTGAATTTACATTTATATATACCGCAAAAAATCGATAGGTAGCATATGTGCTTACTATCGAGTGCTTTTAAACATGAAGAGTCCCATCCACAAAAGTGTAAAGGGTTTTGAGCAAAGCATCGATAAACATAGTTAACCTGCAAATGTGTGTCTCAACCCCATTAGCTGAGTTGGTAAAGCGCCGGACTTTTGTACAATTTCATGTTTTTAAAAGCGCTCGAGAGTAAGCACATATTATGCTATCGAGTTGTTACGTTAATGATTTTGTATATATACCTTTAATTATGTTCTTTTCTTTTTTGCTTAATATGTACTATGCAACCCGTTATGGTTTGTAGACAAAATAATTAAAATACCAAATTGATATTAGACGTAATGGTTATTAGGGTCATTAGATCAAATGTTTATGGTTTTAGGGTAATTGATTTTTAGACTTAATGGCTATTAGACTAAATGTTTATTAGCCTAAATGGTGTGTGGACATACTGGTTATATGTTTAGACCAATTTGACTATGTGGATATTACACCAAATGGTATTAGACCATATGAAAAGTTACGGATGATCATACACACCACTTGTGTTGTAATTCTTTATTAATAATTAAAATGTTTAATGGCGTAATGAAAAGCCAATAATATGCGCACATATTATTGGGCACTAGAAGATAACTTTCCCCTCATCATTGTCAAATCACGTTAAAAATAACAATTCCTATTACATTGCTTCTGGCGCCTCATTGCATAATTGTAAATCATTAATCGTACGTATTATGCTGCTGAAAATTAGTCAAAGATATCACCCCCTATGAACAGTCAGCTCTGTAAAAAAAATTCCCCTAAAACCACATCCTCTTCTAAACCGTATAACAGCATTTAACAGGTGACACTCTATGTTCCGTAACCGGCGCTTTGGCGTGTAATTGAATATGCAGCTCGTTAAATCCGTATGCAACTTTTAAGGGGGAAAATTATAGTATACGGAAATCGATCGAGTTAATAGTTCTATCTCAATATACTCCAGGTTTATACAAATGTTTTTGTGAAATTTTAATCTCGCCGACATCGTTTTCATCATCATTTTCCACATAACTTGATATTTGAGAGAATTATGAGACTAACGGGAAACTAAACCACCTCGAAAATACCTCGGAAGTTTATTTCAAGCTTCATACCACAGTTGAATAAACGTGAGTACTTACGGGCAATTGGAACCGTAATACAAGGGCATGCATTCATCTATCGTATAACACCTGCACATTTGCAAGGCACATTATCTGAATACATTTTAAGGCATAAGCAGAAGAAATAGATCTACAAGTCGAGATAAAAAGCTTTTAAGTGGTACCATCGACATTAGATCAGGTTTGAGGCTTTTCGGTATCGGGTAAAGATTCTCATTATGACAATTCGGTTAGAGGTTAGGATTCTAGGGTAACTTAACAACACTATACCATCAGGTAACTCAAAACACTGTAATAAAGTAGTTATCTAGCCCTCTCTGAATCGGTTATTTTTTATATTTATCTACACTGGGAAAAGTCTTCAAGCAACAGCTAGAAACGGTTATTGCATTTACTCACGATAATTGAAACATTAATGTGTGTTGTCTATGAACTCATCAAACTCTTTCGTATAGTTCTGTCAGGTATTTCTGTTTCTATAAATATAACATGCAATTAGTGGTACCACTGTTCTTTTTTCTAAGGAGCATGAGGATTTTGAACCGTTTTTATTTTATTCATAATAGAATTATAATGACGCAGAGAGAAAACGAAAGTTGCATATTGCATCATAGTTACTAATGTAACATGACATTAATCCAGTACAAGTAATACAAAGATAATAATTCTCCGAGGTGTTTATAATCACTGGATTCTTGTCACGTTGTCAGCAGCTCGTAAGTAAGCAGTCCATGCTTAGTTAATCTCCTCAAATATTTATCAGCTTTGGTCAAGACGATGTGGCCACAGGCAATAACGACTTTTCGATGTCTTAAAACAATTACATATGCACAATTTTAGACACCTTGAGACAAATTCAATTAATTTGATGTTTGATTTATTTTTTAACCGTGCGGGTTGATTGGGTCATGAATATTCATTACAATTACTTCTTCAAGCACTTTTAAGAATTTTCGACTGGACGTTGTGGTCTATTTTCATCAGGTCAGTGAATTGTTAACGATGGCAATTATAAAAAGATTTTTTGTCTCTAATGTATACCAGAAAAAGAAGCAATGTTGTCAAACGTCCCTATTGCAGTACAGGAGCAGTGGCGTAATCGCTATAATTATCAGCAGAATGATGATCTGTTAACATATTCCTTTTTGTACTAATCAGATAAATATAAAGATGCTAGACTCACATTTGTAGTGACGATTCACCACTACACTAGTGGTTTCATCAGGCTGGCAACTCATCACATCTGACCGTTTTCTTTTATAGGCAACAGGACCCACCATAGAGGGCGTGATGATTTGGTCAAAGATGTTGTTGAGTATAGGTTTCTCGTCCTTGCTTAAAGTGTAGTTTCCTTTCTGCCTATCCAAATGGCTTCTTCCAGCCACCTAGTGGGCTTGTCAGCTTCTCTGTCGATGACTTTTGATGGAATGATTTGTAGAGGCAACATGATCAGTGATAGCTGACTTGTGAATGTCCTTAGTGTGAACAAGCATACTGCGGATGATGCGGTGCGGTTTCATAGCAGTAGAAAAACCGTGTTTTTTTTTAAAACTCTTGAAACCCGGTTAGCAAGACCCTCTGCATAGGGAATTACTACCTTACTTGAGGTGGAGAGATTTGAAAACGAGCCCTACGCATGGGCAAGCCGCACGTCATTAATCACAGACATTCACAAGTCAGCTATCACCGATCATGTTGCCTCTACAAATCATTCCATAATTTGGGAGGATTCAAAAGTCATCGACAGAGAGGCTGACAAGGGTGGCTGAAAGAAGCCATCTGGATACCCAGAAATGGAAAAGACACTCCAAACAAGGACAAGGGGGCCTCACTCACTCAACAACATCTTTGACCAACTCATCATGCCCTCTATGGTGGTTCCTGTTGCCTATATCAGAAACGGCCATGATGCGTTGCCGGTCTGATGAAACCGCTAGAGTAACATCTTCATTTTTAATGGATTTGTAAAACAAATGTTAACAGTTAAATCTGACAATCCAAATGAACTTGTTAAAAAATATGTTATTCTTTAAACGACGTGTTGCATAAGCTTTGCAGGAGCATGCATGTATTGCAGACTGACCCCATGGATTAATAAAGAAAATATATAGAGGGGTAGAGATGTAATATTTAGTGTGCTTAAGTAAGATTAAAATAATTGCGTTAGCGAATCTGCCCTTTATACTGATATTTTAGTAATTATTTCATGGATATTTTTGAAATTATTTTTAAAGATCTCCATGGTTCCAAATCATATCAACACGTTTGGGTTAGTTAGTTCAATAAGAAGCAAACGCACAACCTTTGTCATTCCCTGACATTTACACACGTGAAACAGCGAAACACGTGAGACAGTACTTAAAGCTTATGCAACACACTCAAGGGAGTCTCCGATATATAGTATACTTTGGTCAATTAAATTCAAACATTTTGGAGCTCAAAATAGATATTTGTTTAGAGTTATTTGTAACATGATGTTCTCGCGATTAACGATAATATTATATTACCATATTGTAGTGTGTTCAATCGTGAATAATTTACTCTGAAAATCTCGAAGGCGGGAAGCTAGTGAAATAAAATTTACACTTACGTTAAAGGTTAGATCCTAATGAGACGTACATCATTTTGTTCTTACTGCTATAGTTTTCTTGTTATTCGATTACTAACTGCCACCTCCGTGGAATATAGGAAACGCTTCCATTTAGCTATTTCTTATACTACTGACAACATTCCATTTGATTACCTTCTTTGCCCTTCTCTACTCTAAACCCCAGAACGGAAATTATGTTTGCATGAAGCATTTGTGGTCATGCATATTTCGTGTATTGTAAGTGTTTATTAATGTTTAAAATGTATTGAATGTCGTCTTGAAAAGCCAATAAAGTAATCCAACATAATATGCGCACACATTATTGTCAAATAATGCGATGAGACCTCCTCTCTGCTTAGCTCCGAATCCATTGCCCGTGGCACCTCATGGCACAAGTGTAAACCATTAACCGTTATACGTACATGCTGCTGACAATTAGTCAAATATATCACCTTCTATTCAGCCCGGTTAAAAAGTCCCCTAAAACCATATCCTCCTTTACACCGTATAACATCATTTAATAGATGACACTCTGTGGTCCGTTCCCGACGATTTGGCATATAATTACGAAAATATACAACTCGTTATACGTATATAAAATGACTGTAAAATTTAAATCTTGCCGACAATGTTTTCATCATCATCAGCATCTAATTTCAACATAACTTGATATTTGAGATCATTAGGACTAAAAAGAAACTACACAAACTCGATAATACATCGGAAGTGTATTTTAAGATTGACATCACAGTTGAATAAAGGTAAGTACTTTACATTTTTTTGTACTGTAAATGTACTGTTTATAGAATAAAACATTACCACAAGTAAAAAAAAAACCAGATTGATGATTTCATACCAAAACGAAAATGTATGGCTTAAAATATATATAAGTGTTGTGCTAATTGGTATTGTCCAGGTCTAGAATTGAACATTATAATTATAATGTTTTGTTAGAAAAATTAATAAATGCTCACATCAGACAACCGTAATAGATCATTATATTAATGTTCTAAACCATGAAAAATACGGGTACTATTTCAACGTTCCATGCCTGATAAATATATCTTATATATTTTAAATCGCTGGCGCCATTGTCTTTCATTTAGGTACACACCACACGTACACAAGGTAATGTCGTAATCAGAACACATAACAGCATTACTAAGTGGAACAGCGATTTAAGTCTTAGAGCACTACCAATGCTTCAATTGAGACTTCATGCGATTCACGCGAAGTTCACGAAACTACTGGTCCACAGATACCATTACCGCTTTAGTCTATTTAAAACGCCAATTCTCAGCACATTAGCATTATTAAGTCCCTAAGCCCCCATTGCACTGATTTATTTTCTTCAACATTTAAGATATTCAGACATGTTAGCATCGTAAGAGAGTTAACTATAAATTAAAGCTAATTTGAAACGATTATGGCGAATCGAACAGGAACATGGCTTAATATTTTACTCAAAATTTGAGTCAAATGAAGCTGACACACAAAAGAAATGGTATGAATTTTATTATGGAGATGACATGGGGTTAATATTTGGATTAATTCGAGTTAAAATTAAAAATGTATAAATTTGCTTTCTAATTAAAAAGGTATTTATTGATTTGTACCCAAACATGTCCATAATATTCCCTTTTCATAAAACCTCTGCCCATCATCAGACAATCTACACATTACCATATGTCAGTAATATCCTCTCCTCCAAAAGTGTAATCGCTTCGCTTGCATAAATTGAGAGAAAAGGGTTCATGGGTGAGAGTCCTCAGGGGTGTCATCCTAAGCTGCAAACTACAAAAACAAACGGACAAACAATTTTGTGTGGTCTGAACCCTTCTCATTTAGAAAGCTTCGTTTTAGCCTGCCACGATATCCTGGTGTAAGGGCGACCATCGACCTTTGAGAGAAGGCGTAGGTAAAATCATGCATATATTCGGCCTTCGGCTTCCAGTAAGATGACGACAGAATGATAAAAACAATCCGGTATAACCAATTATATTTTTGAGAATGTAACCAAGATTGTAGGTTACAGAATTGTAGCAGTAGGACGAGGATTAAGAAAGGAGATAGAGTGAGTGAGAACGTGAAACAGAGAAGAAATAATAGGAAGCTCTTATCGTGTGTATGAAGTTTGAAATAACCGTACCAACATAAAAACAAAATAGAAACAACACACAGTGAAACATGTTATTAACTTGTCTTGACAGTACTTTTCACCCCTGTAGGAAAAAGACAAGTTCCCACTACTCATCGTGTTCTTCATTTTTCACTTTGATTTAACTCTATGTAAAGAGTTTATAAAACATGGCATTCGTAAAACCCGTACTCTACTTAAATCTGATTTAAGTCGGTTACTGTGTCATGCTTTACACTACTAGATTCATAATTATTCAATACGATGCAAAAAATATGGAAGCCCGTAGATTGAAAACGGCTATACCAGCACGTAATTCAATCTGACCTGGTTTAGTTGTTTTAAGAACGATCGAGTTCGTCTTTTACAGTTTACATATTCCTCAGAAAATTAAAACTGGTTCTATTGCAGTAAGGATTGTTCTACATATCAATGAAATAGCAACTGTGGTGCAATGGTATCGTCTAGATTGAGCGTTTGAAAGATTGTGTCATTGTGCCCTACATTATTCTCTCATTATGATGCAAGCATATTTTACAAGAGTAAGAGGCCAGTACTGATGTCTGGCGACAGAAACTTTTGAACAAAGGTTTGAAAGTGTTTTTGGCATGCCTGGAGGATTTTTAACAAACTTGGCGGGCTGACCTCTTCAATAGTTATAAAACCAAATGGATATTAGACGTAATGGTTATTAGGCTAATTAGACCAAGTGTGTACAAATATATAAACAATTCTTTTAGGGTCGTTGGCTATTAGACTAAATGGTTATTAGACTAAATGTTTATCATCATAAATGGTTTGTGGAATACTGATGATAGACCGCATATGTTTAGACTTATTACACTATGTGGAAATTAGATCAAATGGTATTATTGACAAGTTACGGATGATCATACACATAACGTGTTGTAATTCGTTATTGCTGTTTAAATGTTCAATGTCTTAATGAAAAGCAAATACTATGCGCACATATTATTGGGCACTAGAAGATAACTCTCCCCTCATCATTGTCAAATCACGTTAAAAGTAAAAATTCCTATTACATTGCTTCTGGCGCCTCATTGCATAAGTGTAAATCATTAATCTTACGTATTATGCTGCTAAAAATTAGTCAAAACTATCAGTTGCTATGAACAATCAGCTCTGTAAAAATGTTCCCTAAAACCACATCCTCTCCTCAACCGCATAACATCATTTAACAGGTGACACTCTATGTTCCGTAACCGGCGCTTTGGCATGTAATTGAATATGCAGCTCGTTAAATCCGTATGCAATTTTTGAGGGGGAAAATTATAGTATACGGAAATCGATCGAGTTAATAGTTTTATCTCAATATACTCCAGGATTGTACAAATGTTTTTGTGAAATTTTAATCTCGCCGACAACGTTTTCATTATCATTTTCCACATAACTTGATATTTGAGAGAATTATGAGACTAACGGGAAACTAAACCACCTCGAAAATACCTCGGAAGTTTATTTCAAGCTTAATACTAGGTATATCACCTCAAAAATAAGGGCAGCAGAAACACGTTATTTAATGTTTCTACATGAATGACCTTTATTAAAGCATCAAAAATCAAAAAACCGAATTGAAATCGGTCAATGCATTGTGACGTAGTGTCAATTTTAAGATGCTCATAAATGGAATGCAAATCTGCCACAAATTGCTATAATGACAAAAGTGGCACATTTCGAGATTTTGAAGGTTTATTTGGACACTTGTTTGAAAAAGCATCTTTAATTTAAGTATCACAGGTTAATTGCCTATCTTTTTTAACTTCGTCAAAGAAAACAAAATTAAAAAAAATCTATCATTGAATAATTATAATAAATTAACCAAATATACTATTTTAGCAATTCCGGCCAATCTGCAGACAAATAAAAGTTGAAAAAATGACTAAGTTCAGCTAATTAATATGCAAAATTGATGCCAAAAGAAAACCGTACATGATATCAGGGTGCAGTTTTTTTCACAAACATATGTATACAAAGCTCTTTCAATTGATAACAAAAAAATACACAAAAAGTAATCAATTATGCAAATTAGCTTATTACAGCTAATTATGTATTCATGATATTATTATGTAAATTAGGCATGAGTAATTTTGGTTTTTTGTTCGATATTTAATTAAAGTCTTTTCATTCATCATGAATTTGTCAAGTATGAACCTGTTATTATGTTGAGTAAAGAATCTGCAGTTAATTACTTTAATATAATACAAAAAATACAAACTTTGACATTTTGACGGTGTCTGGAATAATATTTTCTTTTTCTGTAAATATGGTATGTGTCACCATTGCTCAAAGCCAAATCCGAAAAGTAAAAATAAAAATTCATTTGCAATGAGACTTTAAATTAACATTTTGTTATCTGGATTAACATGGGAAGAGAAACGGTAAACGGAACAGCCCCTTTATTATACCGCGTATACAAAAATGGTGTGGCCTTGGACACACACAATGGCTTAGAGCTATTGTGGTTTGGAATATTACTCCCTTTAAACTCACTTAAAAATGTTTTGTTTCAAATCGTTTTCCTCAAGTGTGCCATTCGTTGTCGACGGAAATAATTTACATGCTTAGAAAGATTAGTATTTCAGCTAAATGGTGGTATATCTTGATTTTTCAAAAGGCCTATATTTATTGATATATGAGGGATCTTCAACAATCCATAAAAACAGGTAGTAGCTCTTAAACGAAGCAATATTTATTTTTAAAAAACCCGATGGTAGTCACAGAAAGGTTTCACACACCATATATCAAAAATTCAAACAATTGTGATAAATAGCACATATGAGGAAATTAATTTTTCGGCATGGATGTTTGCCAAAATTGAACAACTTTCATGCGCGCGCTTTTCAATTTACTGTTATGCTTGCATGCACAGTGTGGCAGAAGTATTGTGCAGCCACTGTGACATGCCTATTAATACTACAGTTGAATAAACGTGAGTACTTACGGGCAATTGGAACCGTAATACAAGGGCATGCATTCATCTATCGTATAACACCTGCACATTTGCAAGGCACATTATCTGAATACATTTTAAGGCATAAGCAGAAGAAATAGATCTACAAGTCGAGATAAAAAGCTTTTAAGTGGTACCATCGACATCAGATCAGGCTTGAGGCTTTTCGGTATCGGGTAAAGATTCTCATTATAACAATTCGGTTAGAGGTTAGGATTCTAGGGTAACTTAACAACACTATACCATAAGGTAAATCAAAACACTGTAATAAAGTAGTTATCTAGCTCTCTGAATCGGTTATTTTTATTATTTATATACAGTGGGAAAACTCTTCAAGCAACAGCTAGAAACGGTTATTGCATTTATTCACGATAATTGAAACATTAATGTGTGTTGTCTATGAACTCATCAACCTCTTTCGTATAGTTCCTGTCAGTCAGGTATTTCTGTTTCTATAAATATAACATGCAATTAGTGGTACCACTGTTCTTTTTTCTGAGGAGCATGCGGATTTTGAACCGTTTTTATTTTATTCGTAATATAGTTATAATGACGCAGAAAGAAAACGAAACAAGATGCATATTGCATCATAGTTACTAATGTAACATGACATTAATCCAGTACAAGTAATACAAAGATACTAATTCTCCGAGGTGTTTTTAATAACTGTATTCTTGTCACGTTGTCAGCAGCTCGTAAGGAAGCAGTTCTTGCTTGGTTAATCTCCTCAAATATTTATCAGCTTTGGTCAAGACGATGTGTCCACAGGCAATAACGACTTTTCGATGTCTTAAAACAATTACGTATGCACAATTTTAGACACCTTGAGACAAATTCAATTAATTTGATGTTTGATTTACTTTTTAACTGTGCGGGTTGATTGGGGTCATGAATATTCATTACAATTACTTCTTCAAGCACTTTCAAGAATTTCCGACTGGACGTTGTGGTCTATTTTCATCAGGTCAGTGAATTGTAACCGGTGGCAATTATAAAACGTTTTTTGTCTCTAATATAACCCAGAAAAAGAAGCAATGTTGTCAAACGTCCCTATGGCAGTACAGGAGCAGTGGCGTAATCGCTATAATTATCATCAGAATGATGATATGTTAACATATTCCTTTTTGTACTAATCAAATAAATATGAAGATGCTAGACTCACATTTGTAGTGACGATTCACCACTACACTAGTGGTTTCATCAGGCTGGCAACTCAATACATCTGACCGTTTTCTTTTATAGGCAACAGGAACCACCATAGAGGGCGTGATGAGTTGGTCAAAGATGTTGTTGAGTGAGTATAGGTCCCTCGTCCTTGTTTAAAGTGTATTTTCCTTTCTGCCTATCCAAATGGCTTCTTCCAGCCACCTAGTGGGCTTGTCAGCTTCTCTGTCGATGACTGTTGATGGAATGATTTGTAGAGGCAACATGATCAGTGATAGCACTTAGTGTGAACAAGCATACTGCGGATGGTGCGGTGCGGTTTCATAGCAGTAGAAAAACCGTGTTTTTTTTAAACTCTTGAAACCCGGTTAGCAAGACCCTCTGCATAGGGAATTACTACATTACTTGAGGTGGAGAGATTTAAAAATGAGCCCTACGCATGGGCAAGCCGCACGTCATTAATCACAGACATACACAAGTCAGCTATCACCGATCATGTTGCCTCTACAAATCATTCCATGATTTGGGAGGATTCAAAAGTCATCGACAGAGAGGCTGACAAGGGTGGCTGAAAGAAGCCATCTGGATACGCAGAAATGGAAAAGACACTCCAAACAAGGACAAGCGGGTCTCGCTCACTCAACAACATCTTTGACCAACTCATCACGCCCTCTATGGTGGTTCCTGTTGCCTATAACAGGAAACGGCCAGATGTGATGCGTTGCCGGTCTGATGAAACCGCTAGAGTAGCATCTTCATTTTTAATAGATTTGTAAAACAAATGTTAACAGTTAAATCTGACAATCCAAATGAACTTGCTCAAAAAAATGTCATTCTTTAAACGAAGTGTTGCATAAGCTTTGCAAGAGCATGCATGTATTGCAGACTGACGCCAAGGATTAATAAAGAAAATATATAGAGGGGTAGAGATGTAATATTTAGTGTGCTAAAGTAAGATTAAAATAATTGCGTTAGCGAATCTGCCCTTTATACTGATATTTTAGTAATTATTTCATGAATATTTTTGAAATTATTTTTAAAGATCTCCATGGTTTCAAATCATATCAACATGTTTGGGTTAGTTAGTTCAATAAGAAGCAAACGCACAACCTTTGTCATTCCCTGACATTTACACACGTGAAACAGCGAAACACATGAGATAGTACTTAAAGCTTATGCAACACACTCAAGGGAGTCTCCGATATATAGTATACTTTGGTCAATTAAATTCAAACATTTTGGAGCTCAAAATAACTATTTGTTTAGAGTTATTTGTAACATGATTTTCTCGCGATTAACGATAATATTATATTACCATATTGTTGTGTGTTCAATCGTATATAATTTACTCTGAAAAGCTCGAAGGCGGGAAGCTAGTGAAATAAAATTTACACTTACGTTAAAGGTTAGATCCCAATGAGACGTACATAATTTTTCTCTTACTGCTATAGTTTTCTTGATATTCGATTACTAACTGTCACCTCTATGGAGTATTGGAAACGCTTTCATTTAGCCATTTCTTATACTACTGACAACATTCCATTTGATTACCTTCTTTGCCCTTCTCTACTCTAAACCGCTGAACGGAAATTATGTTTGCATGAAGCATCTGTGGTCATGCATATTTCGTGTATTGTAAGTGTTTATTAATGTTTAAAATGTATTGAATGTCGTCTTGAAAAGCCAATAAAGTAATCCAACATAATGTGCGCACAAATTATTGTCAAATAATGCGATGAGACCTCCTCTCTGCTTTGCTCCGAATCCATTGCCCGTGGCACCTCATGGCACAAGTGTAAACCATTAACCTTTATACGTACATGCTGCTGAAAATTAGCCAAATATCTCACCCCTTATTCAGCCCAGTTAAAAAGTCCCCTAAAACCATATCCTCTTTTAAACCGTATAACATCATTTAACAAATGACACGCTGGCATGTAATTACGAAAACATGCAACTCGTTAAATCCGTATAACTTTTGAGGGGGACAGGATAGTAAGGAAAATCAACCGAGTTAATAGTTTATCACATATTTTACTCCAGATGTATATAAAATTTTAATCTTGCCGACAATGTTTTCATCATCATCATCATCATCATCATCATCATCTAATTTGCACATAACTCGATATTTGAGATCATTAGAAAATACCTCGGAAGTGTATTTCAAGCTTGACATCATAGTTGAATAAAGGTAAGTACTTTACAGGCTTTTGGATCCGTAATACAATGACATGCTTTCATTTATCATATAACACCTGCACATTTGCAAGGCACATTATCAGAATACAATTTCAGGTATAAGCAAAAGAGATCGTAGTAGTACACTACAAGTCGAGATAAAAAAAAAAGCTTTTACCATCGACATCAGATCAAGCTTGAGGCTCTTTGGTATTGGGTAAAGATTCTCATTATAAATATTCGGTTAAAGGTTAGGATTCTAGGGTAACTTAACAACACTATACCATCAGGTAAATCAAAACACTGTAATAAAATATTATAGTTATCTAGCCCTGTCGGTATCTTTGTTACAAGCAACAGCTGGAAACGGTTATTCAATTTAATCAAGATATTTGAAACATTAATGTTGGTTGTCTATGTCTAATAGTTTTATCTCAATATACTCCGGGTTTATACAAATGTTTTTGTGAAATTTTAATCTCGCCGACACCGTTTTCATCATCATTTTCCACATAACTTGATATTTTAGAGAATTATGAGACTAACAGGAAACTAAACCACCTCGAAAATACCTGGGAAGTTTATTTCAAGCTTAATACCACAGTTGAATAAACGTGAGTACTTAGGGGCTATTGGATCCGTAATACAAGGGCATGCATTCATCTATCGTATAACACCTGCACATTTGCAAGGCACATTATCTGAATACATTTTAAGGCATAAGCAGAAGAAATAGATCTACAAGTCGAGATAAAAAGCTTTTAAGTGGTACCATCGACATTAGATCAGGTTTGAGGCTTTTCGGTATCGGGTAAAGATTCTCATTATAACAATTCGGTTAGAGGTTAGGATTCTAGGGTAACTTAACAACACTATACCATCAGGTAAATCCAAACACTGTAATAAAGTAGTTATCTAGCCCTCTCTGAATCGGTTATTTTCATATTTATCTACACTGGGAAACAGCTAGAAACGGTTATTGCATTTAATCACGATAATTGAAACATTAATGTGTGTTGTCTATGAACTCATCAAACTCTTTCGTATAATTCCTGTCAGTCAGGTATTTCTGTTTCTATAAATATAACATGCAATTAGTGGTACCACTGTTCTTTTTTCTGAGGAGCATGAGGATTTTGAACCGTTTTTACTTTATTCATAATAGAATTATAATGACGCAGGGAGAAAACGAAACAAGATGCATATTGCATCATAGTTACTAATGTAACATGACATTAATCCAGTACAAAGTAATACAAATATACTAATTCTCCGAGGTGTTTTTAATAACTATATTCTTGTCACGTTGTCACCAGCTCGTAAGTAAGCAGTCTTTGCTTAGTTAATCGCCTCAAATATTTATCAGCTTTGGTCAAGACGATGTGGCCACAGGCAATAACGACTTTTCGATGTCTTAAAACAATTACGTATGCACAATTTTAGACACCTTGAGACAAATTCAATTAATTTGATGTTTGATTTATTTTTTAACCGTGCGGGTTGATTGGGGTCATGAATATTCATTACAATTACTTCTTCAAGCACTTTTAAGGATTTCCGACTGTACGTTGTGGTCTATTTTCATCAGGTCAGTGAATTGTTACCGGTGGCAATTATGAAACGATTTTTGTCTCAAAATTATAATATATCCCAGAAAAAGAACCAATGTTGTCAAACGTCCCTATTGCAGTACAGGAGCAGTGACGTTAATCGCGACAATAATTGTCAGCAGAATGATGATCTGTTACCATATCTCCTTTTGTACTAATCCAATAATAATGAAGATGTAAGACTTTTATTTTAGTGACGTTTAACCGCTACCCTAGTGGTTTCATCAGGCTGGCAACTCATCACATCTGGCCGTTTTCTTTTATAGGCAACAGGAACCACCATAGAGGGCGTGATGAGTTGTTCAAAGATGTTGTTGAGTGAGTATAGGTCCCTCGTCCTTGTTTAAAGTGTATTTTCCTTTCTGCCTATCCAAATGGCTTCTTCCAGCCACCTAGTGGGCTTGTCAGCTTCTCTGTCGATGACTTTTGATGGAATGATTTGTAGAGGCAACATGATCAGTGATAGCTGACTTGTGAATGTCCTTAGTGTGAACAAGCATACTGATACTGCGGGAGGGGGGGGGCGGTGGGGTCATACAAAATTCACCAGGAGGGACAGAAGATTAAAATCCCCTATAATAACACGGTAATTTTTCTAGGTTTGGACCGTGGATTTTCCCATGGACCTCAAGCGTGCGTCTCTTAATACGGACTAACCTAGGTAAACAAACAAACAGACAGACAAAATGGTTTTTATAATCATGGAATCCATATAAATTGAAATTCAGGCTATCACGGGAGCAAGTTTTTAAAATTCACCTCATTTACCAGAACAGCCAATTGGGGATTTGGGCTACCAAATCGCTGGTCGGGCAATCTTGGCTTTCAATGGAAAATTGACCTGGATAACAACAAAGGAAATATCGACTATTTCTGCTGATTGCTCTCGAGATAAAACTACTGAGTTTGACATTTTCGGAGCATGAAGGGAAAAAGGGTAAAATAAAAACGGAAATTCTGACAAAACTATAATATATAGACCCACACGATGTTCCTTACAGAGGTGGGAAATATCTTTCTTTAGCAAACTATATTAGTTTGAGACGCTAAAAAATGAATTCCGTAAAAAGCTCGCGTGCGAACTCAAGGCCTATAAAAATCAAAAATATCACACTAAAAGACACAATTTGATGCTTAATTTTAACACCAAAAAAAAAAAAAAATGTATATCCAAGCACCAAGTTTTTAACTGACATTACTGAAGAAAAAAAATTATTGCTTTATATTTGACCGAGAAAAATTAATTTCATAGCAAAAAGGTGTATCTCTGAATTGTGCTGATTTTAATCACAGACATTCACAAGTCAACTATCACCGATCATGTTGCCTCTACAAATCATTCCATAATTTGGGAGGATTCAAAAGTCATTGACAGAGAGGCTGACGAGAGTGGCTGAAAGAAGCCATCTGGATACGCAGAAATGGAAAAGACACTCCAAACAAGGACAAGCGGGTCTCGCTCACTCAACAACATCTTTGACCAACTCATCATGCCCTCTATGGTGGTTCATGTTGCTTATAACAGGAAACGGCCAGATGTGATGCGTTGCCAGTCTGATGAAACCGCTAGAGTAACAACTTCATTTTTAATGGACTTGTAAAACAAATGTTAACAGTTAAATCTGATAATCCAAATGAACTTGTTAAAAAAAATGTCATTCTTTAAACGAAGTGTTGCATAAGATGTGCATGCATGTATTGCAGACTGACCCCAAGGATTAATAAAGAAAATATATAGAGGGGTAGAGATGTAATATTTAGTGTGCTTAAGTAAGATTAAAATAATTGCGTTAGCGAATCTGCCCTTTATACTGATATTTTACTAATTATTTCATGGATATTTTTTAAATTATTTTTAAAGATCTCCATGGTTCCAAATCATATCAACACGTTTGGGTTAGTTAGTTCAATAAGAAGCAAACGCACAGCCTTTGTCATTCCCTGACATTTACACACGTGAAACAGCGAAACACGTGAGACAGTACTTAAAGCTTATGCAACACTCTCAAGGGAGTCTCCGATATATAGTATACTTTGGTCAATTAAATTCAAACATTTTGGAGCTCAAAATAAATATTTGTTTAAAGTTATTTGTAACATGATTTTCTCGCGATTAACGATAATATTATATTACCATATTGTTGTGTGTTCAATCGTGGATAATTTACTCTGAAAAGCTCGAAGGCGGGAAGCTAGTGAAATAAAATTTACACTAATACGTTAAAGGTTAGATCCCAATGAGATGTACATCATTTTTCTCTTACTGCTATAGTTTTCTTGATATTCGATTACTAACTGCCACCTCCGTGGAGTATTTGAAACGCTTTCATTTAGCCATTTCTTATACTACTGACAACATTCTATTTGATTACCTTCTTTGCCCTTCTCTACTCTAAACCGCTGAACGGAAATTATGTTTGCATGAAGCATTTGTGGTCATGCATATTTCGTGTATTGTAAGTGTTTATTAATGTTTAAAATGTATTGAATGTCGTCTTGAAAAGCCAATAAAGTAATCCAACATAATGTGCGCACAAATTATTGTCAAATAATGCGATGAGACCTCCTCTCTGCTTTGCTCCGAATCCATTGCCCGTGGCACCTCATGGCATAAGTGTAAAACATTAACCCTTATACGTACATGCTGATGAAAATTAGCCAAATATATCACCTCCTATTCAGCCCAGTTAAAAAGTCCCCTAAAACCATATCCTCTTTTAAACCGTATAACATCATTTAACAAATGACACGCTGGCATGTAATTACGAAAACATGCAACTCGTTAAATCCGTATAACTTTTGAGGGGGACAGGATAGTAAGGAAAATCAACCGAGTTAATAGTTTATCACATATTTTACTCCAGATGTATATAAAATTTTAATCTTGCCGACAATGTTTTTATCATCATCATCATCATCTTATTTGCACATAACTCGATATTTGAGATCATTAGAAAATACCTCGGAAGTGTATTTCAAGCTTGACATCATAGTTGAATAAAGGTAAGTACTTTACAGGCTTTTGGATCCGTAATACAATGACATGCTTTCATTTATCATATAACACCTGCACATTTGCAAGGCACATTATCAGAATACAATTTCAGGTATAAGCAAAAGAGATCGTAGTAGTACACTACAAGTCGAGATAAAAAAAAGCCTTTACCATCGACATCAGATCAAGCTTGAGGCTCTTCGGTATGGGCTAAAGATTCTCATTATAAAAATTCGGTTAAAGGTTAGGATTCTAGGGTAACTTAACAACACTATACCATCAGGTAAATCAAAACACTGTAATAAAATATTATAGTTATCTTGCCCTGTCGGTATCTTTGTTACACTGAGACAACTCTTCAAGCAACAGCTGGAAACGGTTATTCAATTTAATCAAGATATTTGAAACATTCATGTGGGTTGTCTACGGCATCGTCAGGTATGCAAACGTAAACTATTTTGTATTGTCTTTACTGTGTAATAAAATGCATTTATGCAAGTGGCGTTAGAGGGAGAAGTAGTATTTTGAGCTGAAATCACGTGTTTGACCCCTGTGACCTTTGATCCCACGAGTTTCATTTG
The DNA here is from genome assembly GCF_039555335.1 of Amphiura filiformis. Lineage (NCBI taxonomy): Eukaryota > Metazoa > Echinodermata > Ophiuroidea > Amphilepidida > Amphiuridae > Amphiura > Amphiura filiformis. The sequence goes on from NC_092631.1 coordinate 81,993,943, forward strand.
ACATGGATATAGTCAGTGATTTTTGTGACAAAGGTAGTTAAAATCGGTGTAAGCATATGGGTGCTAGAGCAAATGTTAAGATCGACAGAGGAAGAAGGAGAAAAAGAAGTCTTCTTCTTCTTCTGTCGATCTTAACATTTGCTCTAGCACTCACAACCTGTATATCTGCATCATATGTACGGTAACAAAATATGTAATATTATGATATTGTGTTTTCGGAGATCTACAGGGTGTCCCCCCAAAAAAGAGGCCCCTCATTGCACCCTCTTTTTTTCCTATTTCAGAAAAGTTGATCAAGTATATGTTGGTATGTAAAGAAGCCTTTACCCGTTAGCTTTGATAAACCGAAACAATTATTTCAATCGGCTCATAACTTTTGAAGATATGCCCTTTTAAAGAAATGTATCCGTTTTTCACTCTGTCCACGGAGGAGGTTTGGCTACTTCAAAGATTGAAAAGTGCATATACCATGCATGAATATAAAATATTCCTCGATGATAACTTTAAAATAACAACTTTATTTTAGGGAATGGGCTTTACTGGTGGGCTTATGGGTTATGGATTGTGTTAAGTGTCATTAATTTGGGCGAAATTGATGTGGGGTGTGACTTCTTTTGCTATACTTGCAATTACTTATGTTTTTCTCGGTTATTTTATGCCTTTGTGTTTTATTATGTTTCTTACTTTCTTACTTTATTGTTTCTTGCTTTCTTTTTATTGACAACATAAGTCATTTCTCTTTTTGGAATAACAGGTAGTCCTGAAAAGGGCTGTTTAGTTTGTCTTTGGTTCTTTTGAAGTGAGTTTACTGTGCTGCTCTGCCCTCTACCTGGTTGCCTCCTTGACGAATACAGGTTTCAGCCCTAGTCCTCATTGTATCCATTGCGTTGCGTACCAACCTTGTGCGCCGGATACTTGCGAATATAGCAGTAATACGTTTGCAAAGATCTTGGATTTTGCCACAAGAAATCAAGCGGTGTGAGGTCTGGTGATCTTGCAGGCCACTCCACAGCATGACCCATCCCAACCACTGTGTTTGCTATCCGTGGACAGAGTGAAAAACGGGTACTTGTCTTTAAAAGGGCATATCTTCAAAAGTTGTGAGCCGATTGTAATAATTGTTTTGGTTTATTAAAGCTAACAATTAAAGGTTTCTTTACATACCAAAATAAATTTGAAATCAGAAATAGGCGAAAAAGAGGGCGCAATGTGGGGCCTCTTTTTTTTGGGACACCCTGTATCTCCACAAACAATGTGGTTCCATGAGTTTATTCTGTCAATGGGTTTGGATAAGCAAAAACCTGTATCATAATGGTCAATAGAATGCTATCGGCGATACCATCGATGAGAATAAGTGCTACCACTTTGCCGATACCATGTGAATGGAACATATCACAAGGCCAACTGTATTGGAGTTATTAGAAAACTATATACAGACTTTCCTCAAATGCCAAAACCTTGCTACTACGTTGGGCATGAGGCTGTCAGGTGGGTCACATACTTTTAATATAAAATTGCGAAGCTCTTTACACCATAGAAAATGGCTAGACATCGAGAAAGGTGGTAACCTATTATAACCGTGGCACCGAGACGCATCAACATTAACGGGTATTCAGGTCCTGAAAAGCGTACACTTGATCGCACTGTGGCCCCAAAAGGTTAGATTCAACATAAAACCAAGAATCAATGTAGTATATCTAGTGACTCCTCTCTAATAAATAATCTATGAGTGCTTCTCCGTTATTACTTTTCTTCAGGATATACAATATTATGAAACTAAATTTTATACAGGCCGTATCAAAATGATTGGTACCCATCACTTTTAATGTTTATTGAAAAGCTTGCCTCTTCCAAATGCAACAGTTGATACTCTTGGTATATCCACAGTGTATAGTGTATGACTTGTTATACAATTAATCTACAAGTCATTTGGATCTTATGATGAATTTTGATGTGTCAGTACCAATCATTTGATACAGCTTGTTTGTATATCTACCAACACTAAATGCTATACTATCATTAGAAACGTAGTGCATGAAAAAAAAACCATGCGAGGACAAACTCATAAAGGTCGCACACATTTTGTATTTTTTGTTTTAAATGTATAACCCCGTTAACCCCGATAAATACTTTATCACAGCTTGACAGATATATGCCAACCGACAAAGGCATAGAAGATGGATACTAAGAAACAAGCCTTCGTAAATAAATTTGAAAAAAATAGGGAATTACAATACAGTACAGATTCGCTTAATTGCGCATAGGGCCCCTTGATATATCTGTAGTTTTAGGCACAGATTAAAAGTGCCCTCTTGAATATCATACCAGCAAGTTAATTCACTTTAGAGACAGAAGTAATGTTCGTGTAATTTACACTAAGGCAAAGTAGCGCAAAATGTGCGCCTCTGACTAGAAGAAAGAGCAATATGATAAAGGACAATTATCCACAATTATCCAGTCGATACCTAGGACTTCGTGCTTCGTGCGCTACATCATTTAACAACCCTTCTTTTTATTCACATTGAAAACATTTATTTAAAAAATCGACCTGAAATGTATGACATTATAACATATTCGACGTTATCATACTTTAACAAAGCTCCATGAATGAATAGGACAATTTACTTTTTTTTTTATTTCCAGCGATGAGAGGAACAATTTGATATACGTCACAACATCATAGGATAATTTTTTTTTAATTTTGGCCCAATACGACCTTTGACAACTCGATAAAGGCAAAGGGGGCATTTAGCAAATTGGAACCAATTATAATTTTATTATTTGAGGTGTAAGGTTGACAAAGAAGTTCTTTTTCATTATGTATGACCCAGAGTAGAGTTAAAATCCACGATAAAATCAATACCAAATAAATCAGGGCGATGATGTAATCCAGGAATCTGCACACACTACAAACTTCGTCGTGTTCTGTATTTCTATTCAGAATTACTCAATATTGTGTAACACCTAATGTACAAATCACAGGAGGTGTCTAAAGGTCTGACACGAGCTAGTCTCGAAACCATCGAACCGACCCTATATACGTGTTTAGATGTGTGTGTACTTACTAGAATATAGCCCGACATGTAATGCTCTGTAATAAAATTATAATCTTCATACAAAAGAAAGAAAACAGTAATTTTTATATCTTAAACAAAATGTGTGGCATTTGGTACACGTGTGGAGCATTTATGATTGTCTAGTTAATTCTGTTAAAATTAATACAAAACAAAACGTTCATTAACGTTTTTGACCCCTGTGACCCTACGTGACCTTTGATCCCACGAGTTTTATTTGATATGGATATAGTCAGTGATTTTTGTGACAAAGGTAGGTTAAAATCGGTGTAAGCATGTGGATGCTAGAGCAAATGTAAAGATCGACAGTTCTTCTTCTTCTACTTCTTCTTCTTCTTCTTCTTCTTCTTTTTCTTCTTCTTCTTCTTCTTCTTCTTCTTCTTCTTCTTCTTCTTCTTCTACTTCTTCTTCTTCTTCTTCTTCTTCTTCTTCTTCTTCTTCTTCTTCTTCTCCTTCTTCTTCTTCTTCTTCTTCTTCTTCTTCTTCTTCTTCTTCTGTCGATCTTTACATTTGCCCTATCACTCACAACCTGTATATCTGCATCATGTGTACGGTAACAAAATATGTAATATTATGATATTGTGTTTTCTACCTTATACGGAGATCTATCTCCACAAACGATATGGTTCCATGAGTTTAATCTGTCAATGGGTTTGGATAAGCAAAAACCTGTATCATAATGGTCAATAGAATGATATCGGGGATACCATCGATGAGAATAAGTGCTACCACTTTGCCGATACCATCTGAATGGAACATATCACAAGGCCAACTGTTTTGGAGTTATTAGCAAACTATATACAGACCTTCCTCAAATGCCCAAACCTTGCTACTACGTTGGACATGAGGCTGCCAAGTGGGTCACATACTTTTAATATAAAATTGCGAAGCTCTTTACACCATAGAAAATGGCTAGACATCGAGAAAGGTGGTAACCTATTATAACCGTGGCACCGAGACGCATCAACATTAACGGGTATTCAGGTCCTGAAAAGCGTACACTTGATCGCACTATGGCCCCAAAAGGTTAGATTCAACATAAAACCAAGAATCAATGTAGTATATCTAGTGACTCCTCTATAATAAATAATCTATGAGCGCTTCTCCGTTATTACTTTTCTTCAGGATATACAATATTATGAAACGAAATTTTATACAGGCCGTATCAAAATGATTAGTACCCATCAATTTTAATGTTTATTGAAAAGTCTGCCTCTTCCAAATGCAACAGTTGATACTCTTGAAATATTCAAAGTGTATAGTGCATGACTTGTTATACAATTAATCTACAAGTCATTTGGATCTTATGATGAATTTTGATGTGTCAGTACCAATCATTTGATACAGCTTGTTTGTATATCTACCAATACTAAATGCAATTATGCTATCATTAGAAACGTAGTGCATGAAAAAAACACCATGCGAGGACAAATTCATACAGGTCGCACATATTTTGTATTTTTTGTTTTAAATGTATAACCCAATAAATACTTTACCACAGCTTGGCAGATATCAGATATATGCCATCCTATAAAGGCATAGAAGATGGATACTAAGAAGCAAGCCTTCGTAAATAAATTTGAAAAATAAAATAGGGAATTACAATACAGTACAGATTCGCTTAATTGCGCATAAGGGCCCCTTGATATATCTGTAGTTTTAGGCACAGATTAAAAGTGCCCTCTTAAATATCCTACCAGCAAGTTACATGTAATTCACTTTAGAGACAGAAGTAATTTTCGTGTAAAATGTGCGCCTTTGACTAGAAGAAAGAGCAATATGATAAAGGAGAATTATCCACAATTATCCAGTGAGTACCCAGGACTTCGTGCGCTACGTCATTTAACAATCCATCTTTTTTATTCACATTGAAAACAATAATTTAAAACATCGACCTGAAATTTATGACATATGACCTATTCGACGTTATTATACGATGGGAGGAACAATTTGAGATACGTCACAACATCATAGGACAATTTTTTTAAATTTTGGCCCAATACGACCTTTGACAATTCGAGAGAAGCAAAGGGGTCATTTAGCAAATTTGGAACCGAGTATAGTTTTATTATTTGAGGTGAAAGGGTGACAAAGAAGTTCTTTTTCATTATGTATGACCCAGAGTAGAGTTAAAATCCACGATAAATCAATACCAAATAAATCAGGGCGATGATGTAATCCAGGAATCTGCACACACTACAAGCTTCGTCGTGTTCTGTATTTCTAATCAGAATTAATCAATATTGTGTAACACCTAATGTACAAATCACAGGAGGTGTCTAAATGTCTGACACGAGCTAGTCTCGAAACCATCGAACCGACCCTATATACGTGTTTAGATGTGTGTGTACTTACTAGAATTTATCCCGATATGTAATGCTCTGTAATAAAATTATAATCTTCGTACAAAAGGAAGAAAACAGTATTTTTATATCTTAAACAAAATGTGTGGCATTTGGTAAACGTGGGGAGCATTTATGATTGTATAGTTAATTCTGTTAAAATTCATACAAAACAAAACGTTTATTAACTTTATGATCAAAAACGCAATGTTACCGTGTTCATTGCATATCAGAATCTAAAAATCAGCGTGTAGCCCATCTTATTCTGCATCTTATACGCTAATTTTACTGGAATCAGTTGACTGATTGCGAAGAAATGAGCGATTACATAACGCATGCGTCAATTCACTTCATTCCAAGTTTGAAAGAAAGATCATTCAATACAATGCGCAGTGGATAATACATGTAACTGTCAATGGGCTTTATATTTTGTTCAGTGAAATCCTTTTCGTTCTTTATAAACAATCTGTTTCTTGCACAACATTTAATTGGGTTTTGTTCAGTTTTGAACACCTGAACGATATTGAAAATGTAAGATGATGCCCGGTACTTGTTAATATCTTTTTTTCGTTAATGTTGCTATTGATATAAATGTTGCAAAAAGAATTATTGCATAACTAATTCCAGCTGGCTTTAAAAAAATCCCACACTAATTAATGTCTTTGGAATATTTCCAAGAAATTTAAATGCAAAGTTTAAATCTTTTAAAACTTCAACATTAATGTTGCATGTTATCAAAAATCTTGGTCATTGTCATTCTTGGCTCAAATGTTCTGAAGTTGGAAAGTTAAATATAACATATTTGCACAACTTAAAGAATTAAAGCTAGAAAGCTTCCACTTGCAGAAGTTTTCTCGTACAAACTGTTATTCATCTTCAGTGAAAGCATGAATAACATAACACCGTCGGATTATAAAGTAGATAATGTTGATCAAACTTGGAATGAACTGCATTGATGCGCGCATTATGTAATCGTTAATGTCTTCGCAACCAGTTAACCGAATCAAATGAAATTGTCGTATGTGATGCACAATAAAATAGGCTATGCGCTACATTGTAATGTTTGTGATTCTGATGTCTTTTCCTCGACTTATGTTCAATTTTATTTACTCGGTATTTTTTTCTGGGACACCCTGTATTTTCGTATGCGAGAAAACCTATGCTAAAAGATGCTTCTTTTGGGCGAAAATCGCGAAGCGATTTTCGTCCCATATTGCGCTGGGTTTTGTACTACTTACTTCTTCACGGCGTTTCAGAATAAAAATGAAATATTCGTGCTGTCTATGTAATCAGGAAACTACAGAGGCGATAGTGTCCATTTAAATTTGCCATTACTACTTCATGTTGATATTCAAACAGTGCTATAAAGTTGTCTTACCAAGGAATATGTTTGTATTAAAAGAAATAATTGTTTTACAACTTCCATGAACTAGCATTACTTTTATGCAAATCAGAAAATTGCAACAGATATTTTTCATTTCTCTCAGACTGAGCGGTATTGCCAGATTGTACGTACAGTTGGGCTACATTAATAGCCTCATTATAGTTTTATTAATACTGGCAAAATACTTGCTTGTATGTGCTTGCTGTTCAACTATAGCGTATAAAATCTGTTAATGAGACTATAACCACACAGTCAATTAAGTTATGTCAACATGTCCTTTTTGAGATCGCATGCAAACACTGAACAATGACATCTCATTTACATAATAATGAACTCATGTCTGTGAGCCATTTTAGTGGCCATTATCTTATTTACATAATGGTTTTGACCTCGAGTCATGAGTGGTGATTCATTGTTTATTTGGCATACTCCTCTAAATATTTTACCGTAAAGTCCTATGGTGGAGGGCTATTTTGTTGTGTAGTCCTACAAAGGTGGGTTACTAAGAAGTAGCCTGTACCGTACAGTCCTATGGTGTAGGGTTTTTTATTTTTTTTATTTTGTTGTCCTAATTTGATTGCTTTCTTTGGTCTCTTCATCATTTATATAACTTCCAACACAAACCTTCTTAGGGCCGCACCATTAGATTCTCAGGGTGGGGGTAGGAAGTTTTTTCAAAAAAAAAAAAAAATCTTCACCCACTACATGAGCAAAAAAAAAAACTTTCCCCACCAACTCTAAAAAAAAAAAAAAACCTTCCCCACCTAACTGTGTATAAATGCATGATATTAACAAATAAATTCATGCCTTCGGCGGCGAAAAAAAGAATCGCCGCCTTTGGCAGCGACAAAAAATTCCCCGACCTCAACTTCCTACCCCCCCCCCCCGTATCAAATGGTGCGTCCCTTAGTTTAATTCTTTCAATCAGAATTTCACTCCTCTGCTAATGATGACAAGTGAAAATCGAAGTAATATTGCATTAGGCTAAATAAAAAATAAACATGTTTCACGTCCCCTTCCGCTTCCTTTTTGGAGGTTTCTTCAATTATATTTTTATATTTTGAAATTCAGTTAGAACTTTTTAAAAATTATGTCTAGGAAGTTGAGATGCTTTCTATAGCCTTCCCAATATACAAGAAACAATTTGGAAGGTTTTGAGATCATTAGAGGCCTACCCTCAGAACAACAAATAAAAAGAGGCCACCTCCTTTTTGCAGGAATTATTGTGCACGCTAAAATAGCTCTAAATATGATTATTTACATCGATTCTGCGATACAAAATACAAAGGCCCCTCCTCCTTTTTTTTTTTTCAAAAACCTGGACGTGAAACATGTTTTTTATTTTACTTGGACTTATCAATATGGAACTACACCTTTATCTTGACAATTCATTGGTTCGCCCTATTCCTTTTAAAGGAATTTTTATTTGCTTTCAATTGCCCAGTTTAAAGCATTGCTGACTTATCAGCGATTTACAAGTGCGTATATTGATCATTTGTGATGCAGCATGGAGGTGAATATCCTATTCATTATAGAGTGCTGAGTGTGGCATCATGATTTCGTATTTGCGTCCCATGTGCATTTCACTGTATTCGCATTGCTTATATTTGATAAAGTTTAAATCATGAACTTGCATTTATTCCAACAAATCGTCTAGCGAATCTGTGACCTTCTTGGGAAATGGAGTCCTTATATGAAGCCAGCGAAGGTGTCCAACAAGGAACCATAGTTTACAGGTTTATACTTTCAAAGCTTAAGTTCAAGTAATACAGATAAAAAGCCTAAAAAGGTATCCAGGCCAAAAGTTTCCATCCTACAAGAGGGAACATACACGTACGTTCTTATAACCGTTAGTTCTACTTCACTCTTGATAAATTTAAAATTTAGCCAAGCTTGCATTCGTAAGTGTGTCTTTACGAATACTAAACAAGTAGCCATGATGTCGACCAGGTCCTATATTTATCCGCAGTCCCTAGATTTAAGATGGGCATTAAATTCTAAGCGGGTCTTAAGCTCTCTCCTGGAAGTTGATGAAGATGGAATTTAGAGGCACCTATTTGTCAGTTGTGACGAAGGTTTACAAAGTAAGTGAAGACACATTTAAAGTAGCGACGGTTTCACGCTTTGATTCTAATTATCATGTCCCTATTTCGTTTGTACAAAGCTCTATATAATATCAACCACCGGATGAAAGCTTCGATTCAGCCTATGTTACATTTTGAGCGCTGACATATTGAGAAAAGTTGATCATAAATATTCATATTCAGAAGATTGTCAAGTTCTTGCCAAGTGTTAAATGTACCTGACTGCACGTTTTAATTAACTTCTAATGGCTGCACTGTCGGGTACAAAGTCAGGTCAGTTACCAATTTTATTACGGAATAACCCCTTGGTCTGAAACAAATGGCCACAAATTATAGCCTGTCAGTCAATTGATTCGGGACCAAAGGAAAATAATGATTTTTCTCGGGGTAATAATATATTGCATCTCCATCAAATTAAAAAAAAACCCTAAATAGCCTTATTTACAATACAATAAGGAGGTGACTAAACGTAAGAAGAATTCAACAAAGCTGCTTATACAAAATGGTACTAAAAGATGTTTTATTATAGTTCAGATAAACCAATGTGAAACCGGCTTGTAAATAAGTATTTCGTTCTATTATAATGCTTGACTGTTGTTAGCATACGTGTAAAGCCAAATTCTTTTCACAATTATCCTGTTGAGCTTAAAGAGGAAGCCCTGCCAGAGCAGTTCTTCTGTGGTGAACCAACCCTGCCTGGTTATTAAATTAATTATTATCTCTGAATATGACGCATTAAAACATCAATCTGTCAAATTCAGAGATGACCTGGTCACTGATTAATTTGATAACCAGGCAGGTTTGTTTCACCCAAAATAACTGCTCTGGCAGGGCTTCCTCTTTAACAAGTCTATACAAAATAATGGGAATATACGGGAACCGAATAGTGTTACGAGTCGTACTTGACTCAAGGCCAAAATCACCTTTTACCCAAATTCACACGAATGCACAACACAAATACACTGTTTGATTAAGCTAACAAAAATCTAAGTCTTTAATTGAAAACAAAGTATGTTTGGTACATATAACAACAATTACAATAAAATCACACAATCAGTTTTATTCTATCGGTACTTAACCAACGGTCTTCTTGTTGGTGATCCTAGAGTTCTTGCAATGTTAATGTTCTGGACGACTGATGTAATATATCCTTATTCACTTGTCTTGCGAAAATCAGCGAAGTCCATTGTACACTTGCATTTATAAATCCTTGCGTATAAAATCCTCACATGAAAATTGTGCTCCTTGCTCCTATTACTTATCTTCTTGCGCTGCTTTCTCCGCAATATATCTCCTTGAGCTTCTTTCTCCAATAATGGTGTTTCTTTCACCAATCACTCTTTTTTCAGGGAACAGGTTTCTTTAACACAGCTCCGCTGTTTTTGACAGATGCGTTGTCTTCAAAATACCAGCAAATTCCAGCAATTTGACAGAAGAACTTTAATCCTTCGATGAGGAAGAGCACATTTGTTTGCTCGCTATCTCCTTCGTTGCTGTATTAAAATTAGCTCAATTATTGGCTATATAAACTGGTTAAAATGTACTTCTTTTTGAAGCACGAAGACCATCACACACATGTGGAGTTTCTCAATCTCCCATGGCATTCTGTAAAGTCCAAACAAAAGACTCATGCAAAAACCCATCATCTATTAATAAACCATTGCTTCAATCACATTTTCACAACATTGCTGCAATCTTGGGATATCCCAAGATTAATTATACACATTCACCTTTCACATTACAGCACTTCCTGGGTTTTTTTTCTGATGGTGCAATAATGAACTGGGGATTTCCAAGTTCCAAACATAGATCTGACTCTGTTTACAATAATTTGGGGGGAATTCCAAAATGACTTTCCACGCCAACTATTACAAGTACAAGGGGCTTTCCCATCTCATGAAATACTTTCAGCTTGTAAACAAAGTTAAATAATTAAATTAAATCAAATTACTCAGGGCACATCACAATAGCATTAGCTATTTAAATAAAGGGCGGGCAGGAACACCGCAATATCAACACTGGTTTTCTTCTTGTTAACCTTATTACAGGCAAAATGACATTAAATATTTTCAGTTTTTAAATAGCTGCGCGCCGTCACACAAACGAAATAAAAAACGCATCATATACATTTCTAGCCTAATGGAATTGGGGCAGTTCAAAACATGCTCCAGTTTTCTCTTATAAAAGCAAAACGAATTTAATGCATTCCGTGTGTATTTGTTTGATTAAAAGCAAAATAGAATTCACGAGACATCATATCAAATTAAGTTTTACATCCTAGAATAACCAACCTATAACAAATAACCATTTTTATTTTTAGCCAGAGATGTGTGTAGTCTCAAAGTTCAGATGTGATTTATTTTTCGTAATACGCCCTCAAGCTCCAATTATCAATACATACTCTAAAGCCATTCAGCAGTGTTCAACATGTTCAGCATTACGTAAGTAATGTACAAGTATATTTTCCAATAAGCAATAGACAACCACGCAGTGTCACAAAAGAAAAAAAACACCGGCGTTACCGTCATGGAAGCGGTAACGACAATAATATAGTGTAGGGTGATTAAAAAAATTACACTTACTTTTGACAACAACTTTTACCTGCTTCCCCAAAATATTTCAAACCTTTTTTTTTTACATTTTTTAGTAACGTGTGGCGTAGTAGTATCGTGAATAGTGGAGATATCTAAATTAAAGTATCACTAAAACGTTAATCTATTTGCTAAGGGACTTAGTGACGAGAATTTACTTTGTCCAAGGGTAGCTTTACTTACACTGGGTTTCAGAGAAGAACGTCACTCCCTTGCTCAGATTGACGCGAGCGTCCAGTTAATGAGCGACAACACTTCAAGGGCGCCGATCTGCGCCGACCTACGATTTGATGCACAATCGGCCAATCAAATTATCGGTCTGTTGCTATGATTATCAGACGATTGATTCAGAACTCCACTTCCGTGTTTACGGTCTGCACGCTCTCAAAATGTAAACAAGTACCGTTCTTTTCTGACAAAAACTTAAAGCGTGCATTTATGATTTCTTACGACCCCCAACGACGACAACAACAAAACAATCGCATTTAATGCATTAGCTTAGGTTCAGGAAAAATGGAGGATAGCATGACATAGCGGTGTTTGCGAGACAAATTAAGCTGACACACAAAACTAATAACACTGGCTCTGTAAAGAAGATCCCTTTTGATATAAGGTTTGTCATTTAACATACTTTTGGTAGGTTTTGAACCCTACGTTGACGTATGGACCAAAAGTAAACTGAATACTTCCTTTTTGAGGGTTTAGATGAATGTTCATAAAACTATAAATCCTATGCAGTTGAAGAGGATCTATTGTTGCATATTAAAGAAGCAGGCTTGTCCAAAACAAAAATATGGGTACGAATCATTTTACAACTTAAAAACCACTATTTTTATTTTCAATCACGGTTGTTCGATGGCATGTAAAACTGTGTCATTTTAAAGAAAAGTTGAACAATGATGCACTATTTATCTAAAATATTGTTTGTTTCTTTACAGGTAGACAGTGTCTTGTAAAATTGTATTGGAATATCAGCAAACAGAATTGTCAAAATATTTTTATGATAACATGTAAGGAATAATCCTATTATATGGCTAATTTAAATTTAAAATATATGTAAATAGCGCCCTCATTTTGCACACAAATATGCAGTTTATTAAAATTACGACAAAAAAGCAGGAAAAGATGAATAATTTAAAATAGACACGAAAAATTGCTAAAAAATATATGTGTAGGTACAGTTCATTAGTGTGATAGCTGTTAGTATTATTCAGATCAAGAATTGAACATTATATTAATATTTTGTTAGAAAAATTAATAAATTATCACATCAAACAACCGCGCAATCTTTACCGTCTCACAAATGCATCATTCAGAATTGCGTCTTTTTTAATCTTATGCATTTCAAAAAGCGCTGAAACAAATCGAATAAAAAATACGCGACATGCTGCAGCGACATGAGAATAAAGACGTCCTGACGGTAATGTCCAAACCAATACTATGTTGATAATGTTCGCATTTCCTTTGCGAATGGGGGCGCAGTGGGTCATTCACATACTACTGGCAAACAAAGTATATCAACTCAGCAGCCAGGATGTCTTGAAACTAACAACTTTACGATTTTAGGTCACATATATTACAACATCGAATCACAAAGACAATCGAAAAGCTCTTGTATTAAATGCAGAGGACATGACGACCTGTGGAAATGTATTATGTTATTATTTCACCCTTAACGTTATCTACAAATCTACAAGAACGATAAAAATAACATGAAGACAAATGTGTTTCATTTATGTTCAATTAAAATTTGAAGGAAACATCGAATTCAAATTACGTAGTCATTAGGCGCAGCCATGTATTGGCTAAAATACTTGACGGGAGTATAAAAACGACCAATATGCCGACGACATGCCTTTAAAATAGCACCCAATTTAGTTTACTACTTCCCATATTGAGCAGTAGGTACCCATATTTGAGCATAATGGGTTCCTAGTAACCAAGTCCATTGAAAAACATGTTAAGCACGTATTTTTGTTTGCTGATCTGAAATCAATGTTCACCTGAGGCAAAAACGTGCATATAAGCTGAATTGTCAAACGACATAATAAATTCGTCCCTAAATATTATACAGGTTATTTCGTGGGTTTACAAATTAACTTTCTTTTACCGCACATAAATTCACATAGTAAATGATTTAATAAATACTGACTACGTATTTGATGTCCTTTTGCATTCGATTATTGCTGGTGTAGTATATCAAGAACCTAAGTTATCATTTATTGTTTACTCATTCTGATTGGCAATGGTACTATATACAAGATATCAAAATTGTAAGATTAATTTTCCATAAAATCGTTCTTTATTGATTACGCTGTGATGTACTCACCCCGATGCTTACACTAATAAAGCTCCTAAGGCTAAAGCTCCCATAAGTTGACCTGATTCCAAGATTGGATTGGTAAATATTTTGAAAACGGTAAAATACAAGACGAGTATTTGCCGTCATATTAGCAAAAAGTGCTCTCAAATATTACCATACATATAGGATATACTGTTTCAATAGGATGCCGCGTAGTAATTCATTATTATTTTTTTTTTGTGTCAGTGATTTTCAAGTTGCCACTCCACTTTACCATGGGATTTCATTTACTCCAAAATTAAATGTAAGCACCGTGCATTTAATCCAAGATTCCGACGTGAATCTCGTGCAAATACCCAAGCATCAGTTTCAGGTTTCAAACAGTGTCCATCCTCTGGGGCCAAAATGTGTCATCAATGTATCCTGTAGAGAATCATTTATTGGTCATGACATAGTTGACATACATACCAGACTAATGTTAGAATCACATCACAAAAAATACGAACCCCTCTCAACATTTCGTCATAACATTGCAAAAACTAACTAAGAAATATATAGATATATGACTGTTTCTAAGTGTTGTGTGAAAATGAAAGACTTGATGGCTGAATGAGCACAAATGGAAGACAATAGCCGCCCTATTCAAAAGTCACAAAAGTTAACTCATGGCTTGTTACTATTAAATGGAAAACCACATGTGGTTGAGTGCAGTTTGAAAAACCCACCAAGTGAACATTTTACTCTAATTCATTACTCTAATTATTCAGCCATGCAAACCCCTTCTTGGTTAAGAGCTCAGCACAGTGAGTTGTAAGGTGGTCAGTTATGTTCCTTGTCCCAATACACCTTAAATGACCTATCCCAGCGTCTGCATGTTCAGTGGAATGCCATCCCACCGCATCATATCAGCAGACTAATCAACACCATGAGGAGACAATGCCAGGCGGTCATTATCAGACATGGTGGATATACACATTACTGAACTATATATATATTGGATTGGATTTTGTGACTTTCGAAAAGTGCTGTTTTTGTCTTCCATTTGGGATCGTTCAGCCATATGAAGTTATGGCCATCTTTCATTTTCACACAACACTTAGTGAACAGTCATATAATTATTTCTAAGTTAGTTTTATTGATACAAAATTCTACCTTACGATGTTATGACAAATGTTGAGAGGTGAACTTATTTCTTGTGATGTTTATTTTTCTTTTACTTTGGATACACATTTGGTTTAAAAGGTTTAATACGCTCAGGTACTACCAGATGAGATGTCAAGGGAGCCAACAGTTACGGCAATATCTGATTCCTCCTTAGGTTGAAAATAAGTACTACGAAAGTGCATATATCAGAAGTGTGGTTTACGCAACTTATCTCATGGTGTTGACAGGTCCTGTCTTTATCCGAGGCTTTCCGTATATAGGGTGGATATTGAAGTGTCGTATTTTCCCTCCTTAAAGTTGGAATAATTGCGCGTGATACATTATACTGATCCTCAAATGTTTTATTGTTGAATGTTTGGTACCATTCCTTAACATAAAAGATCCCATTAAATCAATAGGAGTCCTTGATAAATACTGACACATTGATGTCAATTCTCAGAATATTTTACAAGTCTCAATGATCAATAATTGCAATCATATCGGCTCATTCACTTTGGAATTATTTATTTTGCCCCTTAACCACAAAGTTTTAGCAACTAAGTGTGACCAGAGAAGAAGATTGCCACATCAACTATTTCGAAATAATACTGACAGCTGTTGTATAGTTTTGACAAACCAAATCTGAAGTATTCACTTTAAATCCAGTATCATGATTCGTACCTGTCGGTTTCCCTTTATTTACCAGACACATCGGGAATATCAATTCCGTCTTACAATGCTTGACTGTTGTTAGCATACATCATCACGAGTTTGAAGTTTTAAAAGATCATCCATATGTCTCGCAGATATACCTCATGCCAATGACAGGGATTGTAAGTGAAACCCATTCCATCAATTCTCTTGCTAACCTTAACAATGCTAGACAACACAAAATATGCATGACGACTAACAATTGCCTATTCGTAGGCATCACCAGACTTTAAACCCGTATCCAATGTTAGGTTAAAGGTAATGAAGTACTAACACTTAGTGGCAGGTTTCGTTATCTGAGAAATATGCACAGTGTATAAGACGTCGTATGAAACGAATCCATCAATACATTAGCCATGTAAGAACTTAAAGGCGGGATAGAAACGCCTCAAATTATAAACTTGGACTGGGAAATATGATTTTAAATTACAAAACGAGTTATGTAACATTATATAATGAATGTTTCTGTAGGTTTTCCATTTTCGAAATAAACAGAAATTCTCCTTTTATGTTAATACGTTGATCTTATAGGGAAATGAGTCAGGGAAACCAATAATCGCACTGTTTTTCATAGGTCTTTTGGTTCTTGAGTTAAAGGCAATACCGTTATTTAAAAAGAAATTTGTGGCGTTGTATCTGATGAGAAATTTCATGCAAATAGGGCGGAAATTACATTCCTATATCACGCCTTGGGATTTTATTCTTATAATCATCCCACTCCATTGATTCTCAATTTGTATCAATATTATGAGTGCAAACATCGCTACATGTATAATGCCCATCCCCCTGACCCGCAATGTAGCCCTTAAATTAAATAACGTGTGTTTTTATACACCACGTATCGGGATTTCATGTAACTCAAGAATGGCACTCTTGTGTTTGTATTTGGTAGCGTGGACATTTGCTAACCTATTTTTGGCATCACTTTGTATAAAGTAGAATCGAATGTGGATATCTTTGATAACCAACAGTGGTGATTGATAGAAACGTTATGTTTTAAAGTAATCTATATAAATCATTCTTAAAATCTATTTCTCTATAGCAAGGGCAGGTCCGCAAGTGGGTTATAGAGTCATGCATTGTTGGTCGCCGATAAATTGTCAGTCAGTCGTTAAGTTTTAATTTTAGCATAATCAGTTCAAATGTAAGTTTAGCAAACGTAACTTGTTTTGTCGCACAAAAACTATTGAATTACATTAACATAACATAACATATCAACAAGTATTTATATGCGCCTTTGCCTAGAGATTCAAGGCGCAAGAGGGAAAAAAACAGCAAAAATTACGGAAATATGTGAGTTCTGATCAATGACTTAAATGAGTCCAGGCTAATGGCATTATTGATTGCAGATGGTAAGCCATTCCAAAACTTTGGAGCAGTCACTAAAAATGCTCTATCTCCAGCACATTTCCTGGTGCAAGGAATGATACAATAACACTCTCACTGGACCTAGTGCTCATAGCATGTATGGAGCTCTTGACCGTGAGACAGTTGAGACATTATAGAAATCGGCACTGAATCGGGACAACATTTGCATAACAAGCCCAAAAACTACTATTAAATACAAAAGGGTAGCACGGTACTACATTAGGAATTATTACAATCTGCCATTTTTGTATAACCATGATAACCGAAACAGCCATTTAGCTTATAATATAATATTATTACATGTGAACGTAAGCTAAACATCCATCACTGCATTTCTTAAAAAACTCAGTTTGAATAAGTATATACATTGAAACAAAACCATAATTATTACCATAGTCGATGTCAATATTCAACCACACACATATAATTTGAAAAGGGTATGTATATATGTTTGTTCAAGTACGATAGGTATAATAATGCAACAATATCCTAGCTTTCTGCTCATTTCTATTTTAAGGAATCATATATTTCCAAATCACCTTATTGCTCACTGTCTGGCACTGGCTAATATAATACCAGAGTATTTCTATATCATGCCTGTAGAATTTACTTCTTTATTATACGTAGCAGTGGGTACCAAATTGAGCATAAAGGGATCCACCTAACTAAATAGATCAAAAAGCACGTATTTTGTTTGCCGCGGTAGCTGAAATCAATATCACATGTGGCATAAATGTGCATTATGCGCAGAACGACATAATACATCCATTTCTAAATATTATGCAAGATCTTTCACGTGCTTATGATATACCTTTAGTAACGTACCTTAATGTCTAATAGGAAATAAATACTAGGTAATAAATACAAACATGTGTCATGTTCTTGCCACATTCTAAATAGTTGCATTTGATTATTGCTGCTAGAAACAGACTAAAATCATTATTTATTATTTGCTCATTATGATTGGTTGGCAGTCTATCCATGGCTATCAAATGTTAAGATAAATTAAGTTTCCATAAAATCATTTATTGATTATTCCCTGGGCCTAGTGAATGAACGATGTTATCGTACCATAAACATACAAGACATGGTTAGATACGTGATCGTGTTTCTTTGATGTCACTTCAAAAGCAGTATAACCAATCTTGAACCACATGAAATAGACGTCACTCACGTACCACGTCCACGTGCAAATTTCTAATTCTGTAATTACCTGCGTCGTCTTTAGTGTACACTTGCAACATTTCAAATGTAAACTAAGCATCACGGAAGTTAGTTTTTCTTTTTTTTCCCATTTATTCCGGCCCAATAAGTCCGACAGCTTTTGTACAATTTTGACCAAACTGTCGGTTTCCTTTATTTAACAGACACATGTTAGACTATCAAGTCCACTTTGCGATGCTTGACTGTTGTGGATAAATATCATCATCAAAGATTATCCATATGCCTTGCAGATATTACTCGTGCCCATGACAGGGCTTGTAAGTGAAACACTTTTCATCAATTGTCCTGCTAACCTTAGTATGCTAGACAATACAAACTATGCAAGACGACTAACAGGGTGCATATCATTCACTGACATCATCACTCTGTCAAGTCCGTATCCACATTTAAGTTTAAGCCGTAGAGTCCGAAGTTTTCCGTTTTACGGAAAACGGAAGAAAATCACGGAATCGGAGGTACAACACGGAAAATGACATTTTTATATGACGTGACAAAAATTGTTAAAAGATAAGAGAAATAAATGTTAAAAACAATCATGAGTTGTGTATATCAATTTTTATGATAAAAATACTGTTTAATAATACCGAAATAAAGGTATATTACCAAGGCATGAACCCCCTATATCCCTCCAAATATCGTAATAGTCGGCCTATTATCGTGAGAATATGCCAATCAGAGCATATTGATCGCGATATATTGAACAATTTATTTTAACATTAATATCATTGTTCATACATTTTAAGCTTTATTCATGACACGGATTTACAAATTTTACAACACGGATTACAACACGGAAAATGGATTTTAGAAAACGGTAAACTTTGGACTCTAGTTTAAGGCAATGAAATACAACACTTGGTGGCAGGTCTCGTTATCTGATAAAGTTGAGCAAGACACTACTTTCCTACCTAAGATAGACAGGAAATGTCTCAATTTATAAACTCTTGGACATGACCCTCCTCACATAACGCTAATACACAAAAATTCATTTTGTTCTAGGTGCTTTGTGCAAATCAAAGACATCTCAAGTATATCGTCATCGTTGTCCTATGAGTCATGATTGACTTATTGTGGTCATTTGTGTAAGATGTTGTTGCATATTTTATATATGGAAATAAACGAATGAATGAATGAATCAATCAATCAATCAATCAATCAATCAATCAATCAATCAATCAATCAATCAATCAATCAATCAATCAATCAATCAATCAATCAATCAATCAATCAATAAGACGATAGGCCCGTAGACTCTTTGATTCCAACGTGTCTTCTGTCTACCTTTTGTCCAATGCCCCTCAGTGTGACCTTGAACAATGATTTCTCCAAGCAATGTCTGTATCTTCTAGAAACATGGCCAAAATATTGAAGTTTGATGCGATCAATCTGCTGGCATGATGGGGTGTGATTTTTGTTTAGCATTTGTTTTGTGAGTTTTCCACCAGCACTACTTTTCCACAGATTGGATTCTAGGTCTCTTTCCTCTTCTAATAGCCTGTTTTGGGCCCCTATGTGGCAAGTGGGAAGACCAGGGCATCCATGATGTTCATCTTTGTTGTTCTAGAGATTCCAAAATTCCAAAAAGTGCAATAGCAGATGTTATGTTGTCATTGCCTTTAATCAGGTATATACTTCTATTTAAAGGAAATGAGGCCAGATCAAAGCATACTCGGATCATAATATATTTGTCATTCGATCACAAAAATGTACGTGTGAACCGGTATCTATTAGTTACCGAGCTCTTAAGTTCAAGCAAGGTACATTTGTATATTGTATAGAGGTAAACAAGAAGTTGTATTAGAATTTCGCAAAGTTGGTTTCGTTTATTAGTCATGACATACCCGATATACATACCAGACTTTGTTGTTAACAAATCCTTTTTTTTTTAATTTTTTTACATCTGATGCAGGTTTGTTTTAATGGCTTACGCGCAAACAAGGATGCCGAAAGTTGTTTATATTAGAAGTAAAAGCACTACTAGAATTGTAAAATTTGTAACTTTCTTGTTAGGTTTCGTAAGTCGTATCCTTAGAGCTAAAGACGTTAGACGTGTAGATGCCCTATTTTGTCATTTATGATGACCGAGTGTACATTAACTGTTAGTAGAGTTCCTTAACATTCCTCAAGATCACATTAAATCATATAGAGACTTGCTAAATCTTGACACATTGATTTCAATTCCCAGAATACTTGACAAGTCTCAATATAAATCAATACTCTCCTTTTAATGTAACAAGATCGTGTGACAAACATAAATTGAAATCATATCAGCTCGTACACTTTTGTCTCATTTTAACCACATAGTGTGACCAAATAAGAGTGCCACATCAACATGTGGTTCGAAATTCTTCTGACAGCTATTACGTAGTTTTGACAAACCAAATGTGAAGTTTTCACATTAAATCCAGTATCGTGATACTAACTGTCGGTTCCTCTCTATTTAGCAGTCGTATTTGGGAGTATTTAATTCCGTCCCACAATGATTGACATATGTTACCATATACCACCACGAGGTTCCAGTTTTTAAAAGTTCATTAATATGCCTCACAGATGTTTTTCATTGATCATTAAGGTATCAGGAAAACTAGAGCAGAACCTGTGCTACATCAGTCATTATAGCCCATATCCAATTTTAAGTTAAACCTAATGAAATACTAACATTCAGTGACAGGTAGCGTTATCTGAGAAATCGTATGAAACGAATCTGCCAGAGAATAAACCACAAACAGGGCCGGGTAGGAACACTTCAATATAAAGCTTGGACATGGGTTTTCTTTATTCTCATCTTTAGGGCATACATATTTGTAGTATTCTATAGGTGCTTTGTACAAAACTGACAGAATCTACCTCACGTATACCCAATAATAAAGTCTACAATTCTAGTTTAATGAAATGGGAACATTTCATATCATGTTCCGATTTTTACTATACCGCTGTAAGATATTCCGTTGCGTATAATGCTGACTAGACAATCAGCAAAATTATATCCACACGGCACCAAGACTGTCACACAAGCTCCCGCAGTCTCGATTCAGTTTCGTCTCTGGATAATGGAACGATACATAATTACATATGACCTATGAAAAAATGCCAAAGCCCTGTAACCCCCCCCCCTTCAGTTTCAAAATCCGCTTCGAAATACTCAGTGCCTAAATCATTCCTTTTTTCCACAAATTGGTGCCACTGATTACACGCAGAGCGCTAACATGCAGCATTATTATAAATTACATTATGTATTATCGGTTGTATATATTATTGTGGTAGTAACGTGAAAGTCCAGTAACCGCTCCCACTCTGAATAAAGTCTATATAATATATTCCCAGCCGCTATCCATGATCCTGAGGGAGGGTCTACGTCAAGCGGTAATAGTTTTATATCGCAGAATAGTGAATATTGCAGATTTGACCACAATATAAATTTCAACCGAATACTAATATATCATTAAATCGTAAAAATAACGCTAGCTCAATAGAATGTGTTTTTCATTTTGTCACGTTTGCTTTAAAGTATCACATAAAAATGAATTATGCCAATATCAGATGATTTATAATGTTACCAGATATAAACATAGGTCAATAACATTTAAAATCGTTTACGAAATAATACTGTGAATATTGACCAATCTACTTGGTATAAAAATGTCCACAATGATATAACATACGAGGGGCAGTCAGTATGTTTTAAGAGTTGACTCGTGACGTCATATGTGGATTGTTTTCATGGCATTTCTCAATGATTACATAAACACTATACCCTTGTCTTTCAATGACAACATATGACGTCACTTGTCAACTCATACTGACTGCCCCTCGTAGTTTTATTAGTACAAAATCACGACCCAGTGTACTACATTATACACACTATAAATAAGCAAAGAACAGAAGTTAGGTAATGCAATATAAACCGTTAATTATTAATTAACGTAAATTAGTGAGGTCAGGAACCATAGCAGCCCTAAAAACATTCGCACAGCAAGGAAATACAGGTGAAGAGTCAGAATCAAAAGGGATTACAAATAACATGGAAGTAATTCGACCCTTAACGAACTTATTGGTGCTCGTAGGGAGCTGGGCGAATCTGGCATTGTTTCTTGGGTGTCTAATATAAACCTGACCTATGTTTGAAGGAAGCGGCTAGTTAATGGTCCTATCACACTAGGGAATTGTTGCGCCATCCAAGCAGATATATATTCAATATTCAATGTTTAAGCAGAATTGTTCGTAATTATTACTCACCTGATGTTGTATACATGGTTTTGTTGAAGGAACAGATCAATGCAGGAGCAAGACATGGAAAAAAGAAGAAAAGTAAGTATAAAGTAAGTAAAGTAAATATTTATTATTTTATTACAAGTATTTGCCTTTTCTATGGTCACAAAAAACAAATAACACGCAAACAAACTAAAAGAACAAATAAACACCCACACCCTTACGTTGTCGTGGTCCAGAAAAGGTCACATGTGACTCTTTATGGCGCTTCATTGTATTGTAAACATCTCAAAAACAGTAACTAACCCCCTTAAATAATGAACATTATTCAAAAACGGGCTATTGTATTACAGATCTGTAAATGCGTTGGAAGCAGAATTTATTTCTGCGCATTTTGACACCTCATTTGATACGATAGCCCAGAAAGCAATAAACCACCAGTCAATTTAATGTAGTGAGGTTCAGATTTGAAAGTTGCACAACAATACAAAAACACCAAGATATCATTACACACAGATTTCCTTTCTTTATACTGAATACAAATCAATATAATTAACTTCCCCTTTTTCAAATCTTGGGTTACATTGATTTAAATGTACGCTGTGACGTCAATATTTAGTCAATTGCTACAAATGAGGTGTCAAAATGTTTTTGAATAATGGCCATTATTTAAGGGGGTTAGTTACTTTTTTTGAGATGTTTACAATTCAATACAATACAAGCGCCATAAAGCTGATCTGTAGACACCGCTGTAATAGAGACGTGACTTTAGGATTTTTGTCTACTATGTCTACGGCTGCCTTCAGTATGCCTTCAGTATGCCCGTGGAAACATCTTTCCTTCTCTGAGTTCTCTCGTTGAGATATGGCCGAAATATAGGAGTTCTTGTTACACACAGTGGTCTAATCACCAATCTGGTGTCTGGCATTTCTTGCTGCTATTCCAACAACTCATATTTCCGAACCATCGGAAAAAATAAACAAGTGCAATCATGAAATGATGTTATCAATTCCTGGTGACTTGCAATTCCTAAGAGTCTTTACTGCTGGCCGTCCTTTGCTCAGTAAAATATATGGATCTTCTTCATGTTTTACTCTGTAACGTCTTTTCTTGATTTTGTTCTCTTTCGTTAAAATGCTACCATCTGATTCTTTAGGAACATTAAGCTTGGCGAGTCGTCTACTGGTAACAACTGTATGCTACCCTTTTCTCATGTCCTTATTGTCTAGACCTGTTTCCTTGAACTTCCTCCTGAACTTTGTCTGCTTAGTTGAACATTATGCTCTCTAAGCAATGGATTTGTCTTGCCCTTGCACTTCATTTCTGATCAGATCTACTCTATAGAGGTCACTGATCTCATTGATCAGTAAGCAAATCTACTTGATTTTTGGCACTTTTCTACGCCTGTACTCTTTAGCTCTGATTTAAGACCTTATTTGTTGAAATTGGTTAAGAATTAAGGAAACGGTGATCCAAAACCTAATGAAGATACGAAATAAACAATTGCACTTTCGTGTTCTAATCAATGAAAGCACGACGCTCATCTTTTCGTGCTAATCAAACAATTTCAACGAACGGGGTCTTAAATTCAAGCTAAAAGATGCAGCTATTGGCTGCCTGTTCCAATTATGACATATCTGCCTTTGTTCAGGATATACAGGGGTGAACGTAACTGGTACCTTAATTATTTGGCATATTGTATACTATTCCGCACCTTTGCACTACAGTCACGTTTGATACCAGACAGTTTGAATTCATTGCAATTTGTTGTAAATATTCACACCATTCATAAATAGTAATGAATTTTGCAGACGAAGACTAACATTAAATATACAAAATGGAGGAATATTCCTTAGCACCGAAGTTTGTGGCTTGCTTTTGTAACATTTAGATACCATTTGAAACAAATTGTAATTTCCCAAAAGAAGAAAATGTATTTCAAATAAAATAATGTGCACTGGTTAGGCTGACATGTGTAGTCTACACGTCTATATCACTCATGTAATTGCTACACCGATCCCTGGATACATTTAGCCATCCAAATCGCATCTGGATGCACGCCTTGTTAATTATGTAGTACAGATAGAGTGCACAGCTGATAAAAATTGTAGCCATCGATATGATTTGATAATGAAAGAATATTAGCGCCATTTATTTCAGAACAGTTGATCAAATTTATTTTGGTATGTGAGGTATATATTATTGTGTGGACAAAATGGACTTAAACCTTTTTGTTGTATTATGTTTCTTACCTCCTTATAATTACTTTGTTACTTTTTACTTTCTTTTTATTTACAAATTCATAATGCCTGCTGCTTATGGACTAACAAGAAAGGAAGACATGTTGTATAAAACTACAGGCCAATCTATCTAACATCACTATGCTGCAAAATCCACGAGCACAATATCATGGTCCACAATCCGTATTAATATAGTATGATGACCAATATGGTTTTCGTAAACACACGACAAACATATTGGTTTTCAAATGACATGACGATGTGAGTGAGATCAGCGGGCCGGAACGAAATTTGGAGCCAGTCAGTTCAGTGGAGGATGTAGCAAATGTAAATATTTTCCACGAAACTGCAACTACGTAACGCTTGCGCGACGTAATGGGTATCTGAGGGGGTGTGCCCCCCCCCCCGGAGAAGTGAAACACCATTGCAAAATGAAGGCCCAATTGAAGCCATTTGGTGGATCATTTTGAATAGGTGATTTTGTCCTTCTGACCTTTTAGATCGTAACAATTATTGTCACAGTTGTTGTCCCACCGGTCGGTCCTGTAGAATACTGCTGTATTTGGTCTTCATAACTGACTTTCATTCTAAAGCTTCATTAACTACCAGATTGTTCTATCCGTATTATTGCTCGAGCTTTGCAGACATATTAGGAAAATTTGCTGCAGTAGTGGGAATATGACTGCCTGATGAACTTCAATATGTGTAAATTTGAAGTTATCATAATCTTTGACAAGGCATCGCATTCCCTTTGGCTTAAAAAATCAAGTTCGTTTCCCGTAGGTGGCCTAAAACGGCGAAATGCGGCTGTTTTGGGAGATTGGTGAATGTTAAAATAATTGCAATTATTGGTGGGCATTTCATAGTTTGACTCGACTAATATGACAGTTGTTCCTATTTCACTAAAGCTCCATAAAACCTCATTGCTGCAATTTGAATATTAACAAGGTGAGGTGAACAAAAGTGCAATTGAGGAGCGTGTTGAAACTTGTTTATACAGGGTGTATCAAATTTAGTAAACAGTTTAAAAATGCCGCTAGATTAAAAGTATAAGGTATTTTGTTAAAATGCTCTAGTTGATAGCCGAATCAACATCTTGTCCTTCCACAACTGTAACATCATCGGTGTGTAACCATTTATAAGGACTCAGTGGCATTTGTATGCTGAGTAAAAAAGTCAATTAAAATCAAAACGATTTGAAAATCACATGTTTCAACACTTTCTTCGCACTAATTGACAGTCTTAGTCTTCCACATGGCCACTATCCATCTGTATGCAGATTTCAGTTCTCCTCATCATAAAATTCACATCACATCTTATGAGAGGTCTTTCCTGTCTGAGGATGTCAACTTGAGTAAATATGTGTTTCTGTGATTCATTAAGGTCTGCAGATAGGACTTGTGAAAACCTTTGATTTCAGATAGAGATCTAGTGGTGCATAATCAAGAAATCTAGGGGTCATTCCTCTTGGTGAGTAAAACAATTATTGAGAAACTATTCTGCAAGTCGTTCTGTATCCTAAAGAACGTAAAGAAACACATTGTTTTCATGTTGTTTTGATTTTAATTAACTTTGAGTAATTACATTTTTACCACTGAGTCCTTAATAATGGCCACACGCCACTGATTTTGCAGTTGTTCCAAGCTCAGGTAGCTCATCTGTATATTCATGTGCGTATACTGATGAAAATTGCATATTCAGAATCTCGGTCGTCATTTTACTGTGACTGAGGATAATAAGGGGAAACCTCGCACAGCTCTCCCTGTACAAATATAGAATCTCCTTGGCATCTTATCGATAATTCTATCCAGGTCATTAATATACTCATGGTACGCTTGTATACATTCCCGCTGATCAATGAGCGTGTTTATAGTGAATATACCGCATTTTGAGTATACCGTATACGATAATCCTTGTATATGTACCGATACCCTTGCTGTTTATAGTGAGACATAGTTACCGCACAAATTATATACCAACTAACATTATCGTACATTTGCAATGACCCTGAGGTCACACGGGGAATGTGTAAATATTGTGGCGCGAGCTATAAAGAGCCCATTCAACAATATGATCATGGCAGTGAACATGTAGCTTCTGTTTTGATAACTCTTGGGGGTGAGAATCGTTCCGAATGTCCTACGCGCATCCTACGCATCAGGAAGAAGCTCCCACTTCCGGTAATACCGCACACAATTTATACTGGTGTGTTTATAGTGGGAATATCTCGTCACAATATCCTTCGGTTTAGAAGGATATCGATGTACCGTACATACATATACTGCTAGTGTTTATAGTGGGCAAGTATCCGGATAATCTCTAACCGGGTAGAAATTGTACCGTAATGTACCGCACATCTGCTCCCACTATAAACACGCTCAATGAGTTTCATTATAGTGCTATGGGCCTACTAATTATGTCATTTTAGGCATGTTAGCAACCCGGACAATAAATTGCTGTATTACTCTCTGAGGCATGTCCGTGTTATCTTGCCCCGACTCCTGTGGAATGCTATAGGCGCCCTGATATTTTCACTTTTTTGTATTTAAAACCAAAATGAGGTTTCCAATACCTCTATATAAAGTAATATTGTTGTCTAGGTTAAACTTCAACATGTTCCACTCTATTTTAAAGCAATCTTGGAATGTAGCGGCATAAACTAATAGCAGTCCTCTGCTTACAAGACGTATGCATGTAATAATGTTCATTTGACTAAACTTATCACTTTCTGTATAAAAACATATCTATTCAGTTCATGTACTAAGCAACAGGTACCCAAACTAGGATGAAAAATATATGGGCTCTGAGTAAGCAAATCCATTGAAAGCACGTAAAATAAGATCTTACGTGAAGCAATACGGTACATCAAGGCTATATGACAGAACACCTTACCGCAATAAAACCATCCCTGATTATGATTGGGTTTATAAATTGGCCTTTATTACGATACGTAATTCCCAATCGGATATGATTGAATGGGTAACGATTACCTGTCTCATATTCTTACCTAGATCTAAATATTTACATTCGGCTCTAGCACTTGCAATAAAAACACAATACGTCAATGTCTATTTTTCAATCAGTACTCAATTCAAGCTATCAAAATTTAAGATACATTAACTATAAAGGGGAGCGTTCTTTATCGATTACGCTCCCGTGCATCAGTAATTTTCTCATAACAATAGGTAAAAACGCCGTTTGTGAAATGTTATTTCACTTAGAAGAGTGCCTGATCTGCACAATTTCGCATGTTTTGCAATTTTCTGTTAGTATTGTCAAAAACTAACACAGTTTGATGTAAAAAAGCCGCTAAAAGGATCCACGGTTGACATTTCTCAATTTGTGGGTAAAGCATTTAAATTAAGTCGGTTTGTGCAACACTTGAAAACAAGTAACATTGTGGTGCAGCATCAGTCGCGACGCAAATGATTGTCAATATAGCCGTATTAATAGGAAAGATTGTCACACAAAATTTCATACCACTGAAGTACTTTCATAATTATAATTACGTTATAATGCTTAACAACAAGATTAGAGCATATTAGAATATGAATACCCAAACGGGTATCAAAGCTGTTTGTTCAAGCATGGAGGTATATAAATAATTCTTAAACACTTGAGAATGTTCCTGCAATCTTATTGGTTCTTACCCGTGTGATATGACACGATATCACACGGGTCAGCGCGTGTGCATCGACGCGATACGCGTACTCGCTTTTGAACCAATGGGAGGCGATTTTAAGCCTTAGGTAATTCCTTGTAAAATGTAGAATTTAATTTGATTAAAATTTGTAATACTTATGATATTTTTATTATTTTGAATTGAAGTGTTTAAGAATGAGAATAAAGGTATTGTTTTTAGCCGCTGGAGTATCTATCGTCTCATATAACACGGGCGACATCATTATTTTTGGCGTAAAACAACTCGGCTCCGCCTCGTTGTTTTACTTAAAATAATGATGTCGCCCGTGTTATATGAGACGATAGATGCACTCCAGCGGCTAAAAACAATACCTTTATTCTCTAAATGGAGAATGATCGCCAGAATTCTAATCTCTTAAGTGGAGATTATCCCGTTACCTCTATTCAATGAGTCACCAAACTTGAATTGACCAGCCACTTCAGCCAAGCTATTGATATCCACGATGGTTATGAGCCTCTACCATGGTTCATTGATTGTCACTCCCAAAATTTCCTCATAGGAATTGACCCTACATTGACCCGTACCGGAAGCCTTGTAAAAGAGACTGTATAATGACGTCAGCTAGTCAATCAGCTAGTTCAAAGTCACCAGTTTTGATAGCTTATAGTTTCAATGTATGATTGTGCGAAAACCCGATGAAATTTGGATGTTCTGTTCTCAAGTTATGAAACTGTTTTCAACACTAGTTGTGCCGTAACTTGACAAATATACTTAGTTTTCATGTTCATATATTAAGCTTTTAAGGGTGTCTGAGGGAGTTCAAATATAGTGCAAATGAAAGCAAAACGTTTTTACCTTCCGATTGCGAA
Source organism: Amphiura filiformis (assembly GCF_039555335.1). Classification (NCBI taxonomy): domain Eukaryota; kingdom Metazoa; phylum Echinodermata; class Ophiuroidea; order Amphilepidida; family Amphiuridae; genus Amphiura; species Amphiura filiformis. The sequence continues at coordinate 82,023,127 of NC_092631.1, forward strand.
TAAAGTATGTTGGGCCAATTTGGGCCAATTTAGTTAAGAGCGAGTAAAATTTACCGGAAGTACTTCAGAATTCAGCTAAAATCTTTTCATCATCATTAAACTTCTCATTTTATAATAAATAATTATCAGTATTTAGGCCTAAATGATTATTAATATTATTAGGGGCCATCATTTTCTTTGGAGGGGGGTTCCAAATAGGCCTATACCGGGGGGGGGGGTCATAACTTTTTGGAAAGAAAAATAGGGGGTCATAGCCTAATTTTAATTTTTCAAGAATCATGACCAAAATGTAGGGGGTCACAATACGACCACAGATATAGGGCTACAGATAGGGTGTTTATTTTTTTCAAAAAGACTGATTTCAATGCAATTTTTTTGCGAAAATGACATTTTGATATTAAATTTTTTGAAACATGAGCACTTTCCAATAAACATTATAAGTAACTGCATTTAGCACCCCATTGAAATAAATGACCAGTGAAACAGACTTAACAATGTAATCAGCTTAGCATAATCAATATCCCCTGAAATTGCCTATTCAACAATAATTGGTCATAACCAACGTAGTACAAAAGATGCTTGGCTAGATCATTCTCCATTTATTTATATACCTCCATGGTTCAAGAACGTACATCATTAATAGTAATTTGTAAACAAAAGGTTCATTGCTATTAATACAAGCTATAACTAGTGATACATATTCAGGCTTCACGACCGATACCCCGAGGTTTAAAAGCCTGGTCTGATTTCACATTTCACTGTGCTCTGAATCATTTTACGAAAGTAGCATTTCCACTGTGCATCCAATTTTTCCAATGTTGACAAATAAAAGAATCTTTTCTTGAGTAAAATTATAGTGATATTATGACTCGGGGAGAAATCCAAGAACTGAATTTTGTAGTGCATCCTTCTAGGCAACAATTTATTTAGGATCCCTGTAAAGAACACACGAGCAAGCAATATATGGTGTATTATATATTCCGGGTTTGGATTGTCTTTTTTGAGGCAGAACTCTGGTGACATTTCAGTTAATAAAATTTGATGTGTATGTAGTAATGTTCGAATTGGACGAGATGTAATGTTCTTTAATATAATTAACATTCCACTTTCGAATTTTGGCGCGATAAATAGGGTGTGTAAAGGAGGCATAGAACAATTAGGAAAGCGTTGAGATTTGATTACAAACTTACTTAATATCAGGAAGCTTCCAGGCATCTTCGTAATGACATTTATGTAGACATAAACGTATACGAGAATTACTAAGAGTATTGGTGAGGACCCTGTCAGACACGATGTTAACAGCTTCACTACTTGAATGATATTGCTGTTAATAGGAAATATGTCAATCTGGTAGATTCTATTATGAATTGGCTATTTATAATAATCTTTATTATATCGTTGATATATTGAATTCTGGTGCTTCGACTTACTGCAAAGTAAATCTAAATCAGAAAAAATATTGTTCAATTTGTAGTTTTCTTACAGTTTCCTCCCACTAACTTGTTAACGACTTGAATGTACTTGAATGACTAATTAACTACTGGAACTCCGATACCTTCTGAATTTGTACTACTCTTATTTTCTTATGATTACATTCACCGATTTGATATGCTACTTGATATTGATCTGTATCATCTCTGTGTCTAATGAGAGATCATTATCTGATTTCTGTCTGTATTATATTGAGATCACGACGGAGCTATCATTTTTTTGAGACAACCACATGCCCATGTATCCTCATTTCAATAAATTTTTAGCGGTTGTCATAGACACAACATGTACGATTCTAGACAGTTTCAACCTCAGTTCTTTGTCGATATATTCCCAACAATCACATAGTCATAAAATGTCGGCAGCAGTAAACTAACGTTAGTAAACACTACGTAGAGTCACGTAATCACGTTCTCTTCACTTCTTTAATAAAAGCCCCTTCAAGTACACATCGATCCTGTCAGATCCACGTCTAGCATCAAAATATTCATAAACATTTAAGTTTAACCTTTTAAAGCAAAGTTTTCTTTTTCGTATTACATAGACCAATATATAAGCGACATTTAAACGAACACGAACCCGGAAAACTTATCGTCTTGTCAAAACTGACGAGAAAGTGCATCCGCGAATGTCAAATGCTACATCTGTAAATATAACGTACATTAGTTTGCGCACTTTTGTAATCGTTTTGTTTCAGGTGCAAAGAGTTTCAAATATTTGGAAATGAACGTTTATACCTAAAATAGTAACGTTTATACCTAAAATAGTAAAATTTATATCCTTCATTAATAGATTCTTGTTCATTGATTGGTTAAAAGTGTGTCATGTGATCAAAAATAGACACACTATTCTGTGAGAATGTGGCAAAAAGTACTATTTACGTCCGTAAATAGTACCTCCAAGCTGTAAATAGTACTTCTGGATATTTACTATTTACGGATAGCAGCATACCAACGTCGCAGTCCATAAAGCATAAGAATAACATTGAACGTCTACATTGACTATGAGAATATTATTTCACTGCCGAGAAACGACAACACAAACATCGCGAAATATTAAATCAAGCTGAAGTAGGCTGCTACTGCTAAAGACGATTCACGATTTCAGCTGTTTAATTTGAATTTGTTACCAGTTCTAGCGCAGGAATATCGTACTGTTTTCAGACCAAAACAAGTCAGATTCAGACCGATACTGACGTGGTAAGCTTAAAAACAAACAATGACAGGGCGAGCCTAGTCTTGGACCGCCTAGCCTAGGCATAGTGCCGTGCGTACGGAGTCCTATCCCGATGCATGATGGCCTTCGCGTTTACATGGAGGCCTTAATCTTTTTACGTGTAAATCTTTTCACTAACGTTTGTACAAAATATCTATGAATGACGGCATAGTGGAATGAAGATACAATGTGAACAAATAGGGCCTACACTAACAACGAGTAAGCTTTAAAAACCACTACCAGTGCATAGGCAATACACATAGGCCTAATTTGTAGCATGGTGGTGGAGTTTTCTTGTAATCTTTTAACCAATCAATGAACAAAAAATCTATGAATGAAGGATATAAAACAAATATATACTGCCTTCATTCGAGGTTCTGGTTTAAAACTATGGTCCCTCGCTGAGATCAATAGTACTATTTTCCTTCGGGACCCCTCATCGCAGTATATATTTGTATAGTGTAACAAATTCAAAGGACTTTTTAAGTTAAATTAAGATAATGTGTTACATTAGAAAAGCTCATCCCAATGTTTTTGTACAACTATCTCAAAAGCACAACATAATAAAATAAAATTACATTTGAAATCTTAAGTACGATGGTCACGTTTAGTGTCTGTTAATAGTTCTGATAATTTAAACTGAATTATGTCAAAACTTTTAGGGCTATAAAATGTTGAATACCCCAAATACCTCACACTGTCAAGTATAAGGATCCTTTGTAGTACTATCAGTTTGTTACTCTAAACCTTGCCATTTTACAACTTATGAAATGAATATTACGGTGATACCAAACTTTCACCTTTCTGAATTCCAAAAAGCAATGTCATTTCATTACGTTGGGTGACACCCCCACACACACACACCCCCACACTTACCCCCACACACATATAATATGAGCGAGCTGGCCCTTATCCGTAGGTACATACAATGTTGATCTGCCAAAAGTGATATGGAACTCGCCACGCCACGCATGACTTTGTTTATTTTTATACTTCTTTTTCTTTGTTTCTATCTTCTTTAATTCAAGTTGCCGGGTATTCAAGTCGAAGCTAATTATTTATTTTGATATATGCATAATATGTGATCCTCTATTGTGTAATAATGACACACATACTTGGCATTGCTGTGATATGGCACCGACATACCTTGCACGTCATAAATCAGACAATGTTGTCGATATTATAGGTATCAGTCGTGAATCTATGAATACATTATGACTTACTTTTACACCTTCCGTACACACCCCTACACCCCCCCCCCATTATATTACCCAATCTAAATTAGGTAACATGTACAAATATCCTGCAGACTGTATCAAAGTCGATGTTCTTTACGTATAAAAACGTACGGGTATTGTCGACCACTGGTCAATAATGGGCAGGATTTGTCGACTGTAGGGTTGTACCAACCCTTAAAGCATTTCATCGGTAATAACAAATGCTCGTATTTTCGCCCAACGACTTAAGGTAATCGTAGATTCCTCCCTTGCGCTCATTTCAGTGATAACATTTTCACCACACCACCTTATCAAATATGACAATGGGTGGGTGGGTGGTGCTGTTGGTGAGGCCCAACATACGTTTCTACAGTAAAATCTATAATTTTCAATTCGCTTTTGTAGAATTATTCCAAGCGATATTGACTTTTTATTTGTTAGTTACTCATTTTCGAGTATTTAGCCAAAAATCAACTTTGCTTATACTTTTGTATATAGCCAGAATTACAAGTGTGCGCTCACATTATGGCGTGATAGCGACATAATATGAGGTGAATTTACATTAGTATCAGATATAACGGTATAGGATGTTTGTAATTGACAATTAGGGGGGCGATACAACCCTTGGTAGTCCGTGTTCCACAATATAATAGGTATCGTAGACCGACCTGAGATCATATCCCAATAATTCTATTTATATTCCATCTACTCTCAATACTATTCCATTCCCGTTATCAATATCATAGGCTAGACTATTAATTTACCATTCATGATAAAAAAAAGCATTCACTTCAGTAGGGGAAGTTGGCCTGTCTGGCTACAACTCAAAAATATACATGTGCAACTGTCCTCTCGTTTTGTAAGAACAGGTCTCCTATCTCATAAGGGCGCATAATTTGATTTCCAGGTGGACATGGGAATCTTTTTGGAAAAAAATCGCCTCACTGCTGAGTAAAGAAACAATTCCCCAACCCAATCTCTAAATTGAAAAGTGTGCAGATGCTCATTTCAGTTCATGTGAAATAAATTTTGTTCAAACTCCATTACACAGCTTCATCAGTGATCCAACCAAAATATGATCAGGCTTTGATCCAAGTAAGGCGCGACGCAACCACCTATGCTGTGATGGGGTTGGACTAAAAATAACATTTAGAATGGGGTTTGTCCAACCGGCCAGCCTCCTGTGAGTGTGGAGCAAAACAACAAACAACCAATCACATAATATCCATTGAGCAAACGATTTTGCAGGGAGTGGGTGCAGAAACAGGGGAGCACTGAGCTGTTCAAAAGCACCCCGGGATGCATTGAAACTACGATACGTAAGTCACTAAATGTGAATCACATTTTAATATTTAGCAGAATATACATGTACTTGTATATTAGCCTAGCCATTTAAGTTAATAAAAAAGTTTTCACTTCGCTAGCAGCGGCCCTCTGTATACAACAAATAATCTGTGGAAAATTGTTCATTTGCCAGAACTTTTCAGCAAAACTAAAATATATTGAGCATCAGAATCTATGAATTCTGCGAAACGCAAATCCATTGAAGAGCACGTATTTTTGTTTGCATAATAATAAAATCAATGTTCACATGAGGCAAAGTGGTAGTAAATAGAGTAGAAAATACGTAGATATAAATATACATGATTTTAAATGGAATTACAAATTGACTTTTATTACTGCATGCACCAATTGTTTAATTGGCGTTTATTACTGACTACACATATTTCCTAGAATAAGCCCACTTGTAGAATATAATAGCTGACATAATATCAGCAAACGATTACATCTTTTTGTTTTATCCACTTGTTTTACATAATCGTTGATTTCTCATTCACTAAGATTGTTTTCCTGCCGGACTCAATTCAAGCAGTCACAATTATAGATGCATTAACTACAGGGTGTCCCAAAAAAAAAGAGGCCCCTCATTGCGCCCTCGTTTTCTCCTATTTCTAACAAGTTGACTAAATATATTGTGGTATGTAAAGAAACCTTTAATCGTTAGCTTTAATAAACCAAAATAGTTATTTCAATCGGCTCACAACTTTTGAAGATATGCCCTTTTGAATAAAAGTACCTGTTTTTCACTCTGTCCACGGATAGCAAACAGAATGGTTGGGATGGCTCATGCTGTGGAGTGGCCTGCACCATCAACCGGCCTCACATCACTTGATTTTTTTCCTTTGTGGCAAAATCCAAGATCTTCGCAAACGTATTACTGAATGCATTCGCAAGTACCCAGCGCACAAGGATGGTATGGTACGCAACGCAATTGATGCAATGAGGACCAGTGCTGAAACCTGTATTCGCCAAGGAGGCAACCAGGTAGAGGGCAGAGCAGCACAGTAAACTCACTTCAGAAGAACCAAAGACAAACCAAACAGCCTTTTAGGGCTACCTTTTATCCTAAAAAGAGAAATAACTTATGTTGTAAATATAAAAAAGAAAGCAAGAAACAACAAAGTAAGAAACATAATAAAAGAAAAAGGCATAAATAACCAGGAAAAAATAAGTAATTGCAAGTAAAGCAAAAGAAGTCACATTCTGCATCCATTTTACCCACAAATTAATGACACTATTAACAAAATCCATTGCCCATAAAGCCACCGGTAAAGCCCATTCCATAAATAAAGTTATTTTATAAAGTTATCATTAAGGAATGTTTGATATTCATGTATGGTATGTGTACTCCTTTTCAATATTTGAAGTAGCCAAACCGACTCCGTGGACAGAGTGAAAAACGGGTACATTTCTTTAAAAGAGCGTATCTTCAAAAGTTGTGAGCCGATTTATATAATTGTTTTGGTTTATTAAAGCTAATGACTCAAGGTTTTTTACATATCAAAATATATTTGATCAATATTTAAGAAATAGGAGAAAAAGAGGGCGCAATGAGGGGCCTCTTTTTTTGGGACACCCTGTATCTAGAAGAGCGTATTGATTACGCCCGGGTATATCAGTGATTTTTATTTCAATACTCGTGTGTATATAACATGATAGTAGTACCCTCAATGGAACAAACTACTGTTACTTACGTAAATCTCGAAGGTTTTTTTCATATTACTTTTCTGTTTGTATAACAATATTAAAAGCTAACATACCAAAATTATGAAATGCCACTAGAATAATATACTCTCGATATTGATCTGTGTCTATTTTCTTTTTTTAGGAAAACCAAGAAACACACAAATATACAACTTTACACGTAGACAGATGAGGGTAGCTATCCATTTCAATGGTCTTTAATGGTTTTTCATAGCGATATTTCAAAATTATACTTTTCCATGTCCTAAAACAAGAATTCCAATTCTAAGTCGTTCGAAATTGAAGGAATTTTAATTTTCTTCAAAAGGAGGTCCCGAATATGACACTTTGTTATGAACCCTCTCTCAGTTTGAAAATTTGCACGTCCCCATTTGACATTCAGACCCAAAGAAGTTATTTAAAAAGGTCAGGATATATATGTTATTATAAATTCAATTCACTTCTAGTTACATGTAAATCAGTCGGATTTTAACCAAATTTATCCAAGATTCCTTTTGAAAATAACTTTGGAACATCGCTAAAAGCGCTATGCAAGTTCACTAGCCTGCTTTCATTGAGTTAAGACATTAACTCTTGAAACCGTTTCTACTCATAAGCACCTCGGCGTTGTCTTGTCTTCTAACCTTGAGTGGGGTCCCCATGTTGATACTATCACTAGTAAGGCCCAACGTTTTCTTGGCTTCATCCAAAGAACGGTTGGATCCAATGACCCGGATACCATGAAGAAGCTTTTCTTTGCTCTGGTGAGACCTATCCTGGAGTACTGTGCTCCAGTTTGGGCTCCTAACAGGAGGGTCACAAAATAAGCTGGAAGGGGTCCAGAGAAGGTTCACCAGATACTGTTTTCCTGGTCCCTGGCAGTCTAGGCCTTCCTACAGTACAAGACTCCAGACCCTTGAGATTCCCACCATTCTTTCTCGCTTTGATTATCTTCGCATTATGTTTGCTGTTGGATGTCTGTGGAATAAATACAATATTAGCTGGGCTGACTATATCAAGCTGAATACTCTTTCCTCCAGACAAGCAGTCAACATAGATTTCCGGCATTTCCATCGCAGCCGAACTGACGCTTTCCATAATTCCTCTTTGTCGCATTTCCCAGGTTATGGTCTTCCTTACCAAATGATGTCTCCAGTGAAATTGTTTTTAGTTTGTTTTCATTTTCGCGCAAAACGCGTAGTTGTATGTACCTTTATCAGTAATGTGTTGTGTGTGCGGTTTTTTTAATCGCTTTTTTATATATATTATCTTTCGTCAACGGGGTTATCGGAGACCCACTTCAAAGTGATTTAGTTCGCTATTAGGGAATCCGCCAGGGACCCCGTTGACTATTGTATTTGTGTTTATTGTTTTAAGGCTTTTTTTTTCTGCTATTGTATGTATGTTTGCCTGGATTATCAATAAATCAAATCAAATCAAATCAGACATACCTTATTTTGCTCTGGGCTTGTAACTGCTTGTTGTCTTGTTTACTACTGAGTTCTATCTGAACTTGCCTTCAGTTTCTGACTTGCATTTGTTTTTAAAATGTAGCATGTAGTTTTCGTTGTTTGTTTTTATATTTTGTTGTCTGCCCCTGAAGAAGAGCAGAGTGTTTGTCAGTTTGGTTTAGTTTGTCTGCTGATGTGCCCAGTGATTTTTATCACTTGTTCCTGACACTTCTGTTGGCTCTTGGATTGCAATTATTGGCCATCGAACTTTGCCTGCGTTTGTGACTTTATATGTTGTTTGGTTTATCGTGTCTGCTTATATGCACAGTGGTTCCAGTGCCCTTTTATATTATCGTTGATCCCAGTTGCTTTTGCAGGTTTACGACTTTTGATGGCATGAAATTGATCGTTTTTGGCTATCGAGCTTAATATGTGCCTATATTAGTTGTTCTTTTTCAACCTTTGCGTACCGACTAGCCTGTATTTTACTTGTTTCAACACATCAAGTTGGTATAGCTTGCCGCTTTTTTTTCTAGTTGATAAATTACACTGGTTTTAAGGCGGACTTGGTTTCAAGTTCGAGCCCAGTAGAGTCGGAGTCCAAGTCAACTCCAAGATCAGCAAATAGAAGCAAAGTCTAAATCCACAGCAAAACGAACATACATCCTCTAGCACTGAAGCTAAATTTTGACAAGATGTTATTGCAATCCGTATACATTTCTGACTAGGTCATTTTGTTAAGATATGGAAACTTCAGCCATGCTGGATCTCGATATATGAGACGAGCAGTCATATAAGTAGGATCAAACTTCAATTTGCGAAATTTGGCGCGAATCAAAGAGATGGTGGTAAGGAAGCATACAACTCTTGGGAGCGCATTCTTGTGAATAACTTCTAGGACTCTTCTGGAACATTCTTTGGGTTCTTTTTCCAGCACATTTACGTTTTCTCAGTGTATTTGATGGCAGCCTTTGATTTATGTTCAGATAGCCGTTTTAACAACTTTCAACCTGTTTCACCAATGTACATAGCATCACAATCTTATCAGGAGATTTCGTAGACGGTACCTGACTGCTGAGAGAAGGCACCCTTGAGAGGGCACTCTATTCACGTGGTTTCTTTTCCAACGCAAATAGATTATGAATTTGGATGGTTTGCAAGTGAAGAGTGTCCAAACTATCGACTGATTACGTAACTGTTATGTAACTGTTTTTCAATGCAATCACCTCGACCCATTAGTACATATGTGAGTGGACACTACGAATGAGCCGTAAACTCGGCAAATTGTATTCTGAGTTACAGTGTAAAATATACGTGAAGGTCGTATTCATAGCTGTCTCAATTCAGTGCGACAAGAATCTCATCAAACACTGTTTAAATCAATCAATGATACTATTGCTGAAGAGGATAATAAGCTTCTACCCATTTCTGTAGAATAGTTCTTGTCTTTGTTTGCTTTGGCCAAATCCTGTTCAAGTGGTAGATAACACAGCATTTGTCTAGGTATGTATAATTAACAATTGACAATGAGAGGACATTCCTGAACCTTGTTGACTTGGGGATGATTTGAAATGACCGCCAATTATGACTGTTTGATATTTATTACCAGAAATGTGGAAAAAATGTAGAACCGATAAAAACTAAAACTTTTGTTGAAGGAGCATAAAGTCTGCACTAAATGTTATAAATACGCCTATAGATTCAGAACAAATAATTGTTTTCACAATATTTCAACATAGAGAGAGGATGATTTATTTACACGCATTTTGATACCCCATTCGTCAAATGTCGTTCAATATTAACAACACAGTAGTGCTTTACAGAAAAAATACCCGAATTTAAAAGTTTGCAGTTTACAGCGATCAATGGTTATAATGCCAGCACTGTAAACACGTAAAGCCAGCCATTATCTTCGCGCTTACTTCAAATCAATACAAATAACTGCAACTTTTAAATTGGGGTAGTTTTCTTTCAAAACACTGAGCTGTATTGTCAATATTGAACAAAATTGGACAAATGGGGTATCAAAATGCGCGTAAATAAATCATCCTTCTTTTTATGTTAAAATATTGTGAAAACAATTATTAGTTCTGAATCTATAGGCGTATATATAACAGCTGAGTTACTTTTTGTGCATACTTTAGTTCAACAAACCATAACCCCGCTTCTGGATATCGTTTGAAGTCAAATGATATACCATTTTAAAGCTTTTGATATATATTTTCTATACACAAAATAAAACAAAATTGACCGGGGGCCGACTTTACGGCTGATTCGTGATGTCCAGTCACATATTATCTGTATTATCAAAGTACTTGGAATAGCAATCCGGTGAGTTCAATTAACTACACTCTAATACCGATGGAGTTTCAATGGCGTTCTTCTCTCCATACACAGATGAACAAATACAATAGAAGAAGGTCAGCACATATGACCTGCTTTAGTGACATGTTATATGAGTTGTACAAAAAGCTCAATATCGAAAAGACTAGTATTCGTTTGTGCATATGGACTGCACATTGAAGATGCAAAATATAAGTCATTATAATTTAAACAAGAAATGGGATTTGAATGTACGGTAAAAACATGGAATAAAACGGCTAATAAATTCTGCCATCGTGGCGTCAAGTCAATGGTTCATTTATATGTACACAGCACCTTTGTTTCCAATGGACATTTTATTGTGAAATGTCACTCTACAAGGAATACATTAAAAAACATTCCACATAGCCCCCGAATGTAAAGTATTTAATTATCTTTATATCACTCAAAAAGCATTTTGTGTGAATTTTACATCCGCACTAGGTGCTATTACATTTTTATGAGCCTTTTTATTTTACTTATTTTACTTGTAAAGTGTATGGTAATGACGATTAGAAATGGACGGCAATATTGAAAAACCAACATTTTGGGCCATTTTATACACTAAAGTGTCCATAAAAAAGAATAGCACTTAGTTTGGATGTAAATTTCACACACAATGCTACCTGAGTGAGTACAAACATAATTAAATACATTTCATTCGGGGGCTATAGCAAAAACAAAAAATGTCCAATACCTTAATGGTTATGGAACAAAGGTGGTACAGGCGTATCTGGATTTGTTTGTATATTCGTTTCTTTTTAAATAAGACATATTGGTTTTCCAGTGCAAGGGGCCGCCATGGTGATACTAATTTAATGCTTTTAAAAGGAATTTCTAGTACAAAGGCTCTCCATACAAAACTGAACAAACACAATTGGAGGGGTAATTTTGCCATGCTTCGGGAGGAGTGTCACCGGCCTGCTGACTGTTTAAATTTGTCTATTTTATCTTTCGGTGACACGAGTGTTTGCCAGAGTGTGCGGTATGGTTTGAAAGCTGTGGGAACACCTGCTGTTTTAAATGCTCGGCAAAGCTGCTCCGAAGTTCCTTCCAAACGAGGTAAAGTTACTGTGAACCCCTTGGAAGTTTCACTATCCGGATCGTATTGTGAAGCTGGTTTTCCACGATTCTCCTGGGCTCTGATAAAAGCCAGTCTCGATAACCGCAGTTTCGGAGCGCTCCTTTTACTTGTTTCCTCAGCTCTATCCTCCGGATCCGTAACAATTTCATTCCTATATAATAAGGTCTTGATCACACTCATGCTCTAAAGGGTGGTGTGATATGAAACTTAAATACTGGTCAGTGTGAGTTGGTTTTCTAAAGATCTTGACCTTCACACTGCCATCGCTAGCCCGCACGATCAGAGTGTCACTTATAGCGCGATGTGAGGTGTCAGGAAGAAGCTTTTATGTGGTGTGATCAGTGGGAAGTGGGGCATATTTAATTTTCAGTTTTTCTGTATGATTGCATAAATCATTTGTAAAGCTATATTTTGCAGAACATCCCTTTGCAATTGAACATTTAGATCCAAAAATATGAACAGTTTAAGTGTTCAAAAATTATATGTAACAAAATAAAATTTAAATTATTTCTTTTGTTTGGCTATATCTGAAAATCAATATTTCCCACTTCCAACTGATTTTGCAGTCAGCATGTTGCTATGGCGATTCACTGCATGTTGTTAAGCAAAGTTAATCCGATTACATAACACCGATGCTTTCACTTGTGCACTTATGAAAGTTGACCCACTAAATACTACTTTTTCACTACCGGAATATTTATATCATTTGTTTGTTTTTTGAATAAAGTAATTGTAATAAAAATTCATCTAAAAGGAATAGGGGAGTAAAATATAATGTAAAATTGTCTTGAGAAATGTATGAATGAGTTTTGTTTTGTTTGTTTTATTTCTTCTTTAACCTGGGACACTCAATCAGTTGAAAACACAATTAATCATCTGTTCTTCCTTGAGGCCCATGAGTAACGGGTGAACTGGTACTGTTCTAATAAAGACATCTGCAAATCTTGCTGCGCAAGTTCTGAATTCGGCAACTATGTATTTCTATTACTCAAACTATTGATTTCTGTAGTTTCTGCATTACTGCCTATGATGACTTTATCGTATTACTTAAATAGCAAAATCAATTAATAATTGCAAAAATCGCCGTAAAATATCACCTCTGTGGGTTTTGGGGTATATAAACCAGAACAAATATTTTCTGCAACACTGCATGTGAAAAAGTAGGTCAATAATCTAACGAATATAGGGCGGGTGCGGCGACTCGCCAGATTTCTTGGAAGAGACACGCACTTTAAGTATTATAGGTCTTCTCCGTATACTGGATAGTAGTATTGACTACATAAGATATGCCTGGTTCGCAATTTCCTTTCTTTGAAGGCATATGGACTGTAAGCACACTAATTAGCTCACAACAACAATATAATAAATTAATCTCTGCCAAAAATCATGTACATTTTCTAATATACTAAACACAAAAATCCCATTACTTTAATATCCCATAACTTCATTCACATGCTCAAAACATATGATGTAATCTGAAATTCCCAAGCTTAATAATAAAAAAATAACCTTTGACATTACAACACTTGGGGGGGGTCCAATATAATGCCATATTCATTTTACATTGTATGGTATTTCGAATCCAATCCTGACTCTTTTACTGTGATTATATGACAATGGATTCCCAACCTTTAATTGTACACGAAGATAAATTAATGATCAAATTAAATTACTCAGGGCACAAAGCACCTAAAAGTGACATTTTTCTTTCTTAACAAGCCTAAAAAACATATGCATATCTAAATTACTGCAATACGAATTTAATTTTTGTTTAATCCCAGGGAAAGCAGATAATATGTCACCTCCAATATGACAAGGGATTCCCAACCTTTAATTGTACACGAAGATAAATTAATGATCAAATTAAATTACTCAGGCACAAAGCACCTAAAAGTGACATTTTTCTTTCTTAACAAGCCTAAAAAACATATGCATATCTAAATTACTGCAATACGCATTCAATTTTTTTTTTAATCCCAGGGAAAGCAGATAATATGTCACCTCCAATTCTTTTAAATGGTACATTTTCTTTGAAATTGGAACTGCTGAAAAGGAACAAAATGGGAATATCAATCAATCAATCAATCGATCAATTAATCAATCAATCAATCAATCAATCAATCAATCAATCAATCAATCAATCAATCAGTTACATTTATGTCCTTGCGCCAAAATCATTTCAAAATGTTCAACGGCGCTCATTGGCTCAAAATCTACTGCTGAAAAGCATCGCGAAATAGGTGGCTCTTCAGGAGCTTCTTAAACTGGCATGCTATGGAAAGCAAAAGGAATTTTCCTATCCATTGAAGTTATCTTATTTTACCCCACTGCAAATTCTTTCTTTTATTATATCAAGACTTGCTAGATCTGTTCTGCAGACTCAGTCAGATATTCTCTATCAGGTTTCAATATAAGTACGTACATTCTTGTCTATATAAAATAAAACGCCAGGATTCTTAATTTGTTCTTACGTGATAGAGTTGCTCTAAACCTTTTACGAACGATTTTACAGTAACGCTGATCCCATTTTTGTCAGTAGACTTATGTTTGATTACATTATTTAACATAGTTGAATTAAATTGGGTTACAGTCAACGGTGTAGGGTGTTGTAAGTGTATTTTGAGTGTACATTAAAATAATCGAAGTGATTTTGGTAGATTTTCTTTCGGAAGAACGTCATAAAAATGATTTTTGGTATGGTTTGTATTTTCAAATGAGTCTTTCCACAATACGGTTTATATCTCATAAGTAGGACGACTACTGACCTGTGATGGTATTCTTATAAAAATGGAGCTACAAAGAGTCACTAAATGTCTAAATGATTCGGATAGAAATCAATATTGTAATATGGATTGTTAATTATTGTTCCATAAAATGTTTTCACTACTAGCTAATGTCCCCAAATTAGCCAAGATCAGGACTATTACTATTAAAACCATATGTAAAGATTTGGCTATAAAACGATTCTCATATAAATGCATCTATGCACAGTTTCCACTTCGATACACCCGAGTACACAGATTTTTTCAAGCACAGTTTGTGATTGTACTAAACGGTTGAGTGCATATCATCATCAGACCTGTGTGAGATCTAGCTGGTGACTAGTGGAAAATAGGGCATCTGTGATTCATTTTTGTCAAAATCCCGAACGCTCCCTTCATCCAAAAACGTTTTATATCAAACGAAAGCTAACAATTCCCGCTAAAAACCTCTTTTTTCATTCCGCCAACAGATGACGCAATTCAATGTTTATAGCAACGCGAATGTGAAAAATCTGTTGAAAACGACCTATTCAAGTACAATACTTGACCAAGATGTAGGTTTTAAAAGTGTTCCTTACAATATTTTTCAAAATGTATATTGTGATGTGCCCTGAGTAATTTGATTTAATTTAATTATTTAACTTTGTTTACAAGCTGAAAGTATTTCCTGAGATGGGAAACCCCCTTGTACGTGCAAGACAATGGTGTGGAAAGTCATTTTGGTATTCCCCCAAATTATTGTAAACAAAGTCAGATCTATGTTTGGAACCTGGAAATCCCCAGTTCAGTATATTGCACCATAGTCAGAAAACCCCCCAGGAAGTGATGTAATGTGAAAGGTGAATGTGTATAATTAATATTTGGAAATCCCAAGATTGCAGCCATGTTGTGAAAATGTGATTGAAGTAATGGACTATTAATAGATGATGGGTTTTTGCATGAGTACTGATATAAAAAGCTGGAGGCTTTTGTTGGGACTTTACAGAATGCCGTGGAAGATTGAGAAACTCCACATGTGTGTGATGGTCTTCGTGCTTCAAAAAAGAAGTACATTTTAACCAGTTTATATAGCCAATAATTGAGCTAATTTTAATACAGCAACGAAGAAGACAGCGAGCACCCAAAAGTGCTCTTCCTCATCAAAGGATTAAAAGTTCTTCTGTCAAATTGCTGGAGGTTGCTGGGTTTGTGGAGGCCACGCATCTGTCAAACAACAGCGGAGCTGTGTTACAGAAACCTGTTCCCTGGGAAAAGAGTGATTGGTGAAAGAAACACCATTTTTGGAGAAAGCAGCGCAAGGAGATATATTTGTGGAGAAAGCAGCGCAAGGAGATATATTTGTGGAGATAGCAGCGCAAAGGAGATTGGAGGAAGCATCATCATTTTCGTATGAGGATTTTATACGCAAGGATTTATAAATGCAAGTGTACTATGGACTTCGCTGATTTTCGCAGGACAAGTGAATAAGGATATATTACATCAGTCGTCCAGAACATTGCAAGAATTCTAGAATCACCAACAAGAAGACCGCTGGTTAAGTACCGATAGAGTAAAACTGATTGTGTGATTTTAGTGTATATTGTTGTTATATGTACCAAGCATACTTTGTTTTCAATTAAAGACTTAGATTATGTTAGCTTAATCAAACAGTGTATTTGTGTTGTGCATTCGTGTGAGTTCGGGTAAAAGGTGATTTTGGCCTTGAGTCAAGTACGACTCGTAACAATATCATTAAATGAAAGAGCACACATATACTAGCTTCATTTCAACGAGCAATTGCCAATTCTCTTTAAATTGCAAATCTTGTGCAAAATGCTACTAGTTTCGCCTGTTTTGAAAATTCAATAAACGTTGCCTTTGCTAAAGAACGCTTACAAATTGATATGTAGCGCCCGTAACGCAATGTGTGTAGCAGTCCGTGGATCGTGATTGAGGTAGGTCGATCGGCTTAATGTATTATAAACATGTAATCCCGTAAGCCATGTACGCTACGTACAGTGTTATGAACATCGCGTGACGTTGACGTCATTTACGTGCATATTTACGCAAATTAGACTAATATTTTGATCGTATGAATAAAAGGACATGTTTATTCTTTTAATATTTTTAAAACAAATACAGGACCTAAAGCCTTACAAAAATGAGAGCATCAGAAAATATTACATTTTTTTTAAAGGAAGTGTCCGGCAATCTCAACATTATGTCTTATATGTTAGAAAAATAATCATCAAGCACGAATCACATATTTTTAAATTTTATTTAAAACAAAGTCATATCAACCATAAAAACGAATAAAAACAGCCATCTCTCAACACGCGATATTCAAAATTCCCGTAAAATTGTCATAATAAAACATAGTCAGTCACAAAAGTAGATGACCCGTTACTCAGAAATCCATAAAGTCAGAAATTCGTTAGTCAGAAAGGATGTCAGTCCTAATATGTTGGGCGTAATTGAAGGATTTTTTCCACCTTCTAAGGGAAGGTTGGGTAATGGTTGCTTTTAGCAGAAGGGTATGGCTAAGAGTGTTATGATTAAGCTCACAATTACACGGTGAGGTGTGGATTATAATTTGCAGTACTCCAAATTATGACTAGCAAGCTTTTTGCATATAATCGATCAGCTTTACGGATGGCCCGTTAACACAGAATATTCTGACAACCATGCCTTCTGCTTAGCAATCTTCCTAGTAGCAGGTTGTAATTGCGGATACAGATATCAAACTATAATCAATAATTATATCAAACTATAATCAATAATTAATCAATGGTCTATCTAGAACAGTGAGCGATATAAATACTAGTTGTGTACTAAGAGTTTCGAAGCGATTATGAAATTCAATCGCATATAGATCTTATTAATCATCTCACTAACGGCAGTTCTTTGTTTACAATATGTGGAAATATTTTCACTTGCCTCAACTGGTCAAAAGAATATCCTTAATGCAGATTTCTACATCACATTATTTGCTTCTGAGTAACCAAAGCCATTGAAAGGCACGTATTTTGTTTGCCGCTTTAAGATCAATATTCACCTGAGGCAAAACGGTGCATCAAAGCTGCATTGCGGAATGAGATAGTAAAATCATCCCTGAATGTTATAATAATCTTTCATTGGTTTACAGATTGGCATATAAATGGTTATAGGAAATGATTTAATGCGTGATTATTACATGTTACCTGAATCTTAATATTTGCATTAGATCATAGATATTGTAACGTCAACAAATTTTATGCAGGTACTTATTGCAAGCTATCCACATTTAAGATACATTAACTTACAAAGAGATCGTTCTCTATTGATTACGCCCAAATGACTTTTTCGTAACACGCGCGTGTGTTACTATAATTATAGTAGTAAGCTATGATACCACACGTTTATCACAATATACAGAAAGGCATGGATCTACACACATGTGCATCTTTTTTAAACATTTCCTATCTGTTAGTACTGTTAAAAGGTAACAAAACACGATGGTTAACAGGCCGCAAGAAGAATCCGCGCTAAACATTTATATCTGTTTTGTGAGTTAGGCATTTATATTGAACAGTTCTCGCGGTTTATGGAACACCTGATATATAATAACTATCTCTGGCTCTCTGGATATTATTCAGCGTGATGTAGCATCTTTTGTCAATCGTATTGCAATCCATTTTTTTTTAATTTCTCTATTATAATCAGTGTATTTCGGTTATAAAATGCGCACGTGATCCATGGGCATGACATACCAAGACCAGCAAGAGTGACAAAATCCTCATGCATTGACCACTATACAGAAAGGGATAGGAACGTTGTAGATAAATATCGTCAAATTTGTATTAATTGAATTGCAAACTTATTACACATTTTGCAATTCAGAATTTGTAATATGTTATCAAAAACAGCATTTTAAAAGTATTTGTCGACGGAAAAAAAATAATCAACGACAAAAACGTTTACAATATAATCACAAAGTTGAACAAAATAGACAATTTTGCTGCAAAACAGTCTCATATTGTTCCGCCTTTGCATTCAAAATGTATAGAAAGACCACTTGCTATGTAGAAGGTCACTTCGAGACTTGCTGTCTATAAGCTGTTATGGCAGGGCGGAGGTGGTCACGTGCGCATTTATAAAAGCGCATTTATATAATATAATCGAAGTACACTGATACACAACTATTTATTTTTCTAATTGTTTTACGCGCCCTAAAAAGTAAATGTATAATGATGAATGGAAAGTGTAAATGTAAGTCAATGTATTCAGATACTTCAGTCGGATAGCTATTATAGACAATATTGTCTAATTTATGCCGGGGTTCTGTGCACGCAGCAAATCAAGATGTGTGTCATCATTACACAAGAGAGGATTAAAATAGTATGCGTATTTGAATTTAACTCCGAGTATGTGACTTGAATACCGAGGCAACAGATCAATGTCACGGACTTTTATTAAAGAAGAGAAAGGGAAAACAACAACCATGCGTGGTGTGCAGATTTCTATATCGCTTTCGGCAGATCGACTGTTTGTACATGCAGATAAAGGGCCAGACCGTTCGTGATCCGGGATTTGATATAATATGTGACCCAATTTGATGAAATGGGAATGCTGTTGGTAAAGTAGTAAGGTGAGGCTTTGAGTAATATTCGTATCGTAAAGAGTAAAACGGAAAAAAGTTTACAGTAACAAACTGATTGTACAAAGAAACAGTACATCAGTTGGCAGCGCGAAGTAATGAGTGTATACACGAGCTGCTAAAATGTTAAATGTTTTATCTTAAGGTCAATATGAGTTTGTTTTAAATAAAACCACGTGATTTGTGCTTCATAATTTTTTCTAACATTATAAGGCATAACGTTTTGACTGCCGAAGACTTCCTTTAAAATCGGTCAACGTGTTCAAATATGTTATGTTTTTAGGTATGAAACGTTCTTTTGCAAATTTAATATTGTTTGGACCAGAACAAAAACGATAAAAAGACAAACAAAAACAACAAAAAAACTCTCTAGGCCTTAAAAAAATGACGAAATTTTTGCAGGTCAAAATGTGTGTCCTCGGTGTGTCTGTGCATTGTCATGTCAAGTACTCAAGAAGTCGGTAATACCAAAACAAAATACGATTCCGCTTAACGCTGCGAGTACGTTAAGCTATAGAGGGTGCACACCAGTAAATAGCTCCCATTGACTTTCTGTACAAACAGGGTCCAGGAAAACGTCATTTTCTTGACTCCAGAGCGACTCAGTTCTTCAAAACTTACCCTTTCTGCAAGTCAAAGGTCAGATGAAGTCATCTATTGTAGAAATTATATACGGAGTCCAGCATTTTTTTCCAGAAAAATGCCGACTAGATCACCCTATAGCCCATACAGCGTACGCCACCTTACAAATAGCTTGGTGTTTCTCAAATGTAACACATTTTGAAAGTTTAGCCAAATTGTAATAAAAAGTCAGATCCTGCTCATTTTTCACAGACAATCTATTTCCCAGGCCTAAATGAGGATTAAATATGAATCAGGGCCTAATAGTTGGGTTTTAAGCCTTTTCTAATGGATTGAATTCAGTCGTATTGCACGTTTCCTCGTTTGAAACACTGATTTTTTTCTCCCAGGGTGTAGGAGACTTGTATTTACTGGTGTGCACTCTAGAGGGAGTATTAGGGTATAAGACCTCGTTTTTCCCCGTTTAACGAGATTTGCATAGCGATGACCCGTGTTTAGGTCCTCGGTAAAACAAGTCCTCGGTGTGTCGGTGTGTTGTTATGTCGGAGTCCTCGGAAGTATTTGTAATGCACACGCTTACACCCCCACCCCCCACCCACATACACCCAAACACCAAATTCCGGTGATAAAGTGCCTCAGGTAATATTCCCACTGCTAAGTAATACATTTTCCTCTGAAATTTCAACGGCCGAAATTGAAAAAATGAGAAGTCCCGTTTCATCTATAGGAGTGTCAATACTTTCTGTAATAGCAGCTAATGGAAAACAATCCATTTATTTGCACTGGTGCGTTATCATATCCAACTGACAATGCTGAATTTAAATTGAAAAAAAAGGAACATATTTTATTTCAGGTTTTAATAAAAATTTTCATTCAAATTGTGTTCTTATGTGATAGAGTTGCTTTAAACCTATAACGAACTATTTTACAATATTGTCTATTTTTATTAAATGATATTTATGTTTAATCTTATTTAACATAGTTTAAATACACTTATGTTACAGGCAAAGGTGTACAAGTATTTCCATTGTATATACTTGGGCGTACATTAATGTAATCGAATCGATTTTGGTATATATTATTTCAAATATAACGTCATAAACAGCTTTCCTCCCACAATGCGGTTTGTACCTCACAGGTATGTCGATTACTGACCTTTAAAGGTATTTCTAATTTAAAACCATGAAAACGGATACGCACATTTGTTTTTAGCTACAGTTTCCATGGTTACATGAACATACTAAATCATTAACACATTGCATTTTCGTACAAGGAGACACTGATTATTAGCAAAATGTTTAAGATTTAAGCAATAATGTAACATTTACATACAAATTGATTTTTATTTCTTTTTCATCTATCCTCATTTCTTCTATCCTCATTTGAGCCGAACGCATTACAGTAGAGAATCCATGCAATCAAAAGTGTTCTTCATGTATTTAACAATTTTTGTAGGACAGATGTTTCAAATTGACAATTCATACATCGAAACGAACAGAAGTCTGGAGAATATTTTCTGCTATCTTATCAAATGTGTAACTCGGGCGTTCTATTCCGTTTCTATTGTAACGGTCTCAATAATTTTATACACAAAAATTTCACATTTTAACCAGTTAATACTTTTAGACTAAATGGAATAGAAATCTCATATTTGGTGTGCAGAATACATGACACATGGATACTTAATATCTATGAATAAAATCATCACCTCGCTGAAGCATTTATTTATGGGTGAAAAGTCTTATTTAGTGTTTTTGTCCAGTTCAGACCAACACATGGAAATGTTTAGAGAAATGATTTCATGTCCATCGACGTTGTGCTTACACCACCAACGCGTGTGTCAGGCTTTTAGTTGTGACTAAAGACGATCAACTATATAACAAAAAAAAACTAATCTGGGTTATGCATTCGAAGCAGAATATATTTCTGCCCATTATGACACCTCATGTGTTGCAATGGTCCCAGTATTGATACCGTAGCTAACATTTAAATGAAAGTAACCCACGATTTGAAAGTTGCAGCAAAATCCTATTGCCTTTATTCAGTGGCCATGGAAGGATTTAATTAGTCTTTGGTGGTCAAAACATGTGATAATCAGTAAAAAAATCACATCAGTGGTCATTGTTTACTTCATCCAATGTTAAAACATGACAAGTTCAATGTTTTTGGGACCAGGAAGGTCTAAAAAAAGGGTTACAATTAGGAATCAGTCCTAATCAGTAAATTTTGATTCTAATTTACCACTGAAAAGACAACTTGCAATTGTAGGCCATTTAGGACCTTGTTGGTCAGAAAAAAATATTGAAATCTTTATGTTTCAATTTGACATTACGTGAATAATGATTACTGATATGAATAATGACAATTGTTATTGATTATCACATGTTTTGATTCCCTTCAAGAGCATGAAACAAAAGAGATAATCCAATGAGGGCTGAACAGATTTCATTCAAAGGATACTAAATACAAGGCAATAGGATTTTACTGCAACTTTCAAATCTTGTTGTTACATTGCAACAAATGAGGTGTCATAATGCGCAGAAATAAATTTTGCTTCGCATGCAATCAACCGTTTTGGAATAAAGTTCATTCATTAAGGTGGGTGGGGGTAATTACTTTTTGGTAGATGTTGAACACGTTGCATGGTGTCCGGATACTACTTTGGCAACAGGACTAGACTTATAAAAGGTCGTGAGAGAAATCCAGCAAGGAGCACTTTGGGGCTAACAAGTTATACGTATAATTACAACATAAGTAGCTGGAGAAAAATGTCATGGGAAACATATAATAATAGCATTTATTATAGCAGATAGTTCTTAGTTACATTGCCAGATTGTTATTGCTGCCGCCCCAGAGGTATACAATGCATTGGTGCTCTTGAGCACACACCCCGGAATTACACGTACGGTGCCCACCCCTACTTGACTGATCATGGGCACCGTATATAGAGTACCCACAAAGTACCTAAGCAGCGGTGTACTACTTTTAGTAATGGGATCGACAGGCAGATGCAGTCCACATAGGTCCAGTTACAGACTACATTGTCAAAGAAATATCAAAACATTAGCTGAAGAAGGAGCCCCAATTCTTTTTAAAATTCCGAATTTGATACGACTGTAATGTTCGCTATACTCTTCTTTATTATTTGCGACTCTTGAAGGATTGTGTTCATTATATTTAATTCCCATCAATCATGCCGGTGTTTTTTACATAATTATTATCGATTATAATTAAACTGCTTACGGTTTCAATGTACTTGAGGCAGTACTGGAACTAAAACATATTCTTAATTTGAGGTGAACAACGATGCTTCTTTTTTCTATTTTGATATTTTGATCTATATCTTTCCTCATTCTATTGTATGATGTGTGTACTAAGATACAATAACTTATTTACGCGATCAGAATAAGTCTGACACCTTTCTCTATGAAATATGTGTTTGTCATAGGAACACCATGCATCATGGATGTATCAGACAGTTTAGATTAACCTAATCGTATAGGCGTATGATTTTAGTTGAAGAAAACTCTTTACGTTAGTTTTCAGCAAATGAAAGTTTTAATTCTTTTCACTGTCCTTGAAATGACAAGTGTGCTAACATTTAGCGACGTTATTAAGATGTATGGGATAAGAAATCAATTACATCAGGCGATCTTGTTCAATACTGTTTTCTAGACAGTGGTATTCGCTCGGGCATTTGAATGTCAAATGCCGACAGGGGTAACACATTGTATGGTCATAGCCACAATCATTTCTTTTCTTTTACGCCTAAATGACTTAAGCTAATCGTAGATCCATCCTTTGTGCTGATTTGAGTGATGGTAACTCACCTTGGATACGTCTGACAAGGTCCACTATAAGGGAATGAAACCAATCATTATCATTTTAAATCTAATCCATGATTTTAATTGTACTCTTGTGACACTATTCTTAGGGATATGGACTTAAAATTGCTTATAAATTCGATATTACATTGTTGATACTTATTTGATAGTATTTTAGTAAGAGACCCATTGGTTCATATAGAACAATATAGGAGAGATTGTAACACAAAGGGGTCCATTTTCAACTGAGTAGAATAGAATAGAATAGAATAGAATAGAATAGAATAGAATAGAATAGAATGGAATAGAATAGAATAGAATAGAATAGAATAGAATAGAATAGAATAGAATAGAATAGAATAGAATAGAATGGCTTTTTATTTGAATATTTTTGAAATGTCCCGTTACTCCAAAAGCCAGAGGTCAGACACCCATTAGTCAGAATAGTATAAATGCAGAATCTATTCCACCTCCCAAGTTAGGCTGAACCTAAGGTTACAGTGTTAGAGTTAGGGTTATAAGTTTATAGGTTATGGGTTATGGTTAGGGTGACATTTTATGGCAAGGTTGGTCGTCGGACAATATTCTGCAATTACATCAAATTGTGAGTATTTGAATAAAATAAAGCAAACAATCCAATATTCAGGATGTCCGCTAATCAGGAGGCCCGCTACTCCCAACAATTCTGAATATCGGGTCTTCTGCTGAATGGCTTTCTGAGTAGCAAATCTTCTGATTAACCGGGTTTTGAAAATAGCTGGCCTCGTAATAAAAGAACCTTCTGAATAGCAGTTTGCACCCTAGAACATTGATCCACCAGCGGTGGTTGATGTCAATAGTTAATCAACCAATGAACTTTCTAGAATATACATTAGGTATGAGTGATAAAAAAAGTAAATCGCTTCAACTCTATTTAGCGGTAATTCAGAAATATAATCTCAAGTAAAGTTTATTTTTATTTCAGTCTTCGGTTAGGGTTAATGTGTGGAAACATTTTCATTTGCCTCAGCTGACCAACACTTATAATGTATCCCTCTGATCCCTGATGTAGTTTTCTTCCTCACATACTTGGCAATAGGTACCAACATCGATCAATGCAAATCTATGTGGTATGAATAAGCAAATACACATGTACACATATGGTTTATGGAATGATATAGGGTAGTAAAGTATGTTGAATCTTGTGGATTAACGTCTATGTGTTGGGCACTATATAAATAACCGGGCTTTCTTTTTTAAATGTTAGATAATTTCACCTGAATCTAAATATTTGCATTCGATCATAGCTGTTACAATATCGACAAATGAAGACCTGAGCGCAAGAAGACCGTAAGACCACTTGGCCCCTCAACATGTACTACACTACAGTTACGTATAGTTTCTTAGGGTTTTATAATGTTTAATACATGTTTAAGGGTGAAAACATCATGAAAGGCTGTGAAAGATTAGTTTTGGCCCCTGAACATGTATAAAACATTACCAAACTATACGCAACTTTAGTGCATACATGTTGAGGGGCCAAGTGGACTTACGGTCTTCTTGCGCTCAGGTCTTCAAATTACATACCTACAGGTACTCCAAATTTAAGATACATTAACTTTCAATGGGATCGCTCCAACTGATTACGCGAAGTACATAAGTGACTTTTTCATAACATGTACTTGTGTAACTATAATTATAGTAATACGATATGGTACATCACCTTTATCAAAATCTCTGAAATACTTGAATCCGAATGGAAGTGCATGTTTTTCATAACATTTTGAGTTTATAGTTAAAACTAACACACATCGATGTTAAACAAACCCAATAGAAGAGTCAAGGCTTGACATTTATATCTGTTTTTAGGTTAGTCATTTATATTGAGTAGTTCTGCAGGTTTATGTATCACTTGAAATATGTCGCTAGCGGATATTAACCATCGTAGTGTAACATCTTTTGTCAGTTTCAATGCAAGCCACTTTTTTTAAACTTGTAAATTTGACCGTATTAAAATGAGTACCTCTATACATTCCATACCATTGAAGTGGATTTTATATAGGTTATCATTTCTCGCACCGGCATTATAAGGATATCCAAATATTAATACCCAATCAGGGATCAAAGTGGATTTGCGAAGAAGAAAGGCTTTAGATCGTGCATTTAACAATGCTCTTAAAAATGGCCGACAGATAGACAAGCAAAAGCATGAAACGAATGATTAATCATTGATAAATCATTCAGGCTTCACTAACCCTACCCGAGGGATGACGATCGTTCGTATCTGATGGGTTCTCATGAGAGAACCATCGTGCTCTTAATTAACTCCCACAAATGTGTTATTCTGCCATATTCACCACGTATCAAATCCTCCAAATGCAGCCAAATGATAGAAAATTTTATGAATTTGTCCCTCGGTCATTTCACTGAAATCGATCAGAATGATCACGATGGAACTAAAGTCCTTTTAGGTTACAACATATTTTACGATTACTTTAAGAGCATGTAGATACGAGCAAGAAACACGTTTTGCACTAAATATTCTGAGCTTGGTTCGTCTTATTGAGATAGGCAAAACTCAAGCGACAAGCGCGACAAATGGGACGAGCAGTCAACTTATTTTAATAGGATAAAATTTGATTTGCTGAATATGGCGCGGAAAAAGAGGCTGGGAAAAGGGGGTATACTACAATTAGGAGATTATTGAAATTTGGTTAAAAATCACTTCCTGTCACAAAAAGCTTTCCAGCTACTTTATAATGAAATTTGTGAAATTTTAAATGCGTAACAGCTATTCAATATTACTATTTCTACATCATTTTGTAATTTCAGTGCCGGATTTAAGGAAAGCGGCCTTGCCAGCAAAATAGCCAAGGGGCTTAACAGTAAGGAGTTCTAATCAGTGACATGCCTGGACTTTTTGTCAAGGGGGCAAAGAAAATAAATTCCCTAGTGGGGGCCCATTTTTGCAGTGATATCAGCACGAAAATGTTCCGTTTCAAACTATTTGAAGTAAATGTTGATATACATTGTATTCGTTTTGTGAAAAGTGAAAAGTTTGCATTTTAATACTATTTTATCAAGGTGTATATCGAATATGTACGTATTTAAACAGTTCTAAGAAACAGATTTCTTTTTCTTTTTTTCTTTGACTGATCAGGAAGGCAATACATTGCTTTTATGTTGTCGTCCGTGATGATGATTTTGCCTTTCGATAAATTGTTCATATCAAATAATGTATACGCCCGACTTTTCAATAACATTCAAAATGTGCAACGCTGGCACCTAAGTGAGTTGGCCAAATCATTGGAGAATGGCAAGTCTTCCGTTTGCAGACAACATAGCTGGAAACTTCAACAGATCGAAGATCACTGTTTGGCGTCGAAATTCTGTTTGTTTGAAAAGGAATTTGGAGTAGCTTTTTCAATGTTTTATTTATTTATTTATTTATTTATTTATTTATTTATTTATTTATTTATTTATTTATTTATTTATTTATTTATTTATTTATTTATCTATTTATTTATTTATTTATTTATTCATTTATTTATTTATTTATTTTTCATTTATTTATTTATTTATTTATTTATTTATTTTTTTTTTATTTATTTATTTATGTATTTATTTATTTATTTATTTATTTATTTATTTATTTATTTATTTTTTTATTTATTTTTTATTTATTTATTTATTTATTTATTTATTTATTTATTTATAAGAAGAATAACAAGGAAATCAAACATGAAGGTACCGTGTGGAAAACAGCTGCATTAGTATTGTGATTGTTGGCACGAACACGCAAACCCCAGTACACAAATCCAAACAAATAAACGTACCCCAACTACCCTAAGTACCTCCATACAAAATTACGCATTCCGTCGCGTGTTATAACGCACGAATATAGCACTACAAAAAGAACTAGTGGCAAATGGTGGTCATAGACCACAAACCTAGCTGGGG
This sequence comes from Amphiura filiformis, assembly GCF_039555335.1. Classification (NCBI taxonomy): domain Eukaryota; kingdom Metazoa; phylum Echinodermata; class Ophiuroidea; order Amphilepidida; family Amphiuridae; genus Amphiura; species Amphiura filiformis. The sequence continues at coordinate 82,050,692 of NC_092631.1, forward strand.
CATGTTGGTGTTTTGGAGGTATCTGACCCCTGCAAAATGTTCCAAAAATGTTTCCCTGGTCATGAGGTTTGTTGTTACCGAGTTTATACAAGTTACAGATGGCCAGATAATACAATTCTAAGATTTGACCCCAGATGACATTTAACCTGACCCATGCATGATGTTCCTTAATGTTCCCCTTGTCTTGAGGTTTATTGTCACCAAGTTTCAGCCCTGTACTTCTTAACGATTTCCAGAAAATGAAATTCTAAGATTTGACCTCAGATAACCTTTGACCTGCCCCTGCACAATGTTCCAAAATGTTCCCTTTATCATTAAGTTTGTTGTCACTGAGATTGAGCCCCGTACCCCTTCCCTTACAGATATCTAGAAAATGCATTTCGAAAATTTGACCTCTGCATGACCTTTAACCTGACCCCTGCACTATTCCCCTGGTCATGAAATTTGTTGTCACTGAGTTTGAGCCCCATACACCTTACAGATATCCAGAAAATGAAATTATAAGTTTTGACCCCTGTTAACCTTTGCTCTGACCCCTGCAGTGTGTTCCAAAATGTTCCCCTGATCATTAAGTTTGTTGTCACCAAGTTTGAGCCCGTACCCCTTGCAGATGTCCAGGAAATGCATTTCTACAATTTGACCTTTGCATGACCTTTAACCTGACCCCTACAAAATGTTCCACTGGTCATAAGATTTGTTGTCACCGAGTTTGAGCCCCATACCCTTACAGATGTCCAGATAATGCAATTGTAAGATTTTACCCCTTAATGACCTTTTGACCCCAATTCCGTGTACAAGTTTTAGGCACTGGGTAAAGCCGATGCATATGTGCAAGTGACGTCATTGTGCTATGTAATATGTGGCAGAAGAAGCATTTTGAAGGTATTTGGTTATATACCAGAAATGCCCCTTTAAAGCCATGTTATAACATTTTCAAACAAAATAGATTAGCATTTCTTTGCCATAAAATGTTAGCTTTTACTGTCAGATATATCCTCTTTTATTTTTGAGCCGAACAACTACGGCAAAGCAAAGAAAATTACCAGCGCACATGTCGCCAATACGTACCACTCCTTCGGTCGTGTTGTGTTACGACCCTTTGTTGTGTATATCACCGTCCCGCACGCCGTGTACGTACTGTGTGTTATGAACATCGTGCATGCGTTCGACTAATAATTCCATCGTAATAATAAAGCGCCGGTTCCGGCGTTTTATTCAAAATCTCGGATTATGACAAAACTACAGCACCTAGAGTCTTGATTTTTGCAGGGTATATTGGTTTAATAAAGTACAATTGAATCGTGTAAAAAAAGGAATTTTAAAAATTCAGTGAGGGCGTCTTCCTCAGCAAATGTTATAATATGGCTTTAATGACCTTTAATCCCAATTCTGTTTACACTATATGGGCACTGGATATAGGCAATACATATGTGCAAGTTACATAATTATAGGATGTAACATGTAGGAGAAGAAGCATTTTGAAATTACCTAGTTTTTGTTGCCAGAAGAAGAAAGAAAGCAGAATCGGGTAGCATTAGAATAAATAATATCGTTCTACCGTCCTCTCTAAATAGTATTGAAATGTGCCCTTTTCAACATGCCCCTTTACCACAAATACAGACTGCAACTACGCATAAAATAGTAAATGTCAAAAAAAGAAGGAAATATTTTGAAAAAGCATCCAACTGGCAATGCTCAGTTGCAGCAAATATATCAACACCATGGGAAATGTTGCACTTTCATACTGTATTTTGATACCGGTTTACTTGTCATCGGGGGCTGGATATTCCATGAACTATTGTATCCCTGGATCAAGTAATAACAAACGTAACCACCCTTGGTTTGCATTTCGACTTTAACTCGGTCCCTTAATTCACATCATTGTATAATGTAAGACCAAATCCAGCTCATGAGATTTATTTTTGCATAATGTTAAAAAACGACAAATCAATGATTTGAAATCACTTACACTTTTACACAAACGTTGACATGGTGGATCCGGTTTTTATAGTGAGTGTTTAATTAAAGGCCATCTCTTGGTTACTGGACGAACAATTTATCTTTCGTAGAACGACGTGAAATATAGTGAAATATCAAATGATATAAACTGTATGTTTAAAAAGATCATGGGCACATTTTTCAAAATAAGTTTGATAAGTATTATAGGTATGGTTATTTGTTTTAATTGTTTATTTGTGGTTGTTTTTGTAGAGAAAAACCAGGTGTTTTAAAGTTTATTGAGATAGATAAGTTGTATGTTTCTAACCAAAATAGTTATATATTTTTTTTTTTTTTGTGATTGTCTCCAAATATTCGACAATGATGTACTACGGAAGTTGGAAAAGAAGTCAATATATGCATAGATCATAGCTATATAACCCATATTTCCTAATTTACGGCGTTCGGATGTGCCATACACGCAGCAAATCAAGATGTGTGTCATCATTACACAAGAGAGGATTACAATAGCATGCGTATTTGAATTTAGCTCCGAGTGTGGGATTTGAATACGAGAGTAAGATATCAATATCACGCACTTTATCAAACAAGAGAAAAGAAAAACAACAATCATGCGTAGCGTAGAGATTCCAGATCGCTTTGGGCAGATAGACGGTTTGTTACCTACAGATAAGGGACTATCGCTCATGATCCGGTATCATATTTTTATTAGTATTATTACAATTTAATTTATAACATGTAAATCAATAAAATTCAACATATGATTTATGTAAGAACTCATACGACCTATATCCCATTTGAAAATAAACGTTATGGCTCAGGATGTCATTGTTACACCAAGCATCACGACCAAGCATCACGACCAAAGCATCACGACCAAGCATCACTACCTATGCTCCACGATTTCCAGCAATCTATAGAGTAACATTGCAACTAAATCTAGGTTTCTGGGTTTTACTGCTACCAAATTAAGGCAAAACAAAGCATCAGTATACTGCCATTACCAAGTATAATCATACGCTTACTGCTGAAGTTACTGAACACACATCTTATACATAGTGATCTTATTACTGACACCACAGCTGCCAATAAAACAATCACTTCCAAACATAGCTGTCCTATTCAAGAGGAATATGTGACATCTATGTTACAAAAATCAGATTAAATGCACCTCAAACGAAAGACGTAAATAGTCGGTTGACTTTGCAAACTGCCATTATTTTCCGAAGGTGTATGTGAACACTGGTAAAGTAGAATAACTCAATCATCTGTTTTATCACAACAAAATTTATCAGATGTGTATCAGGTTTTAATCAAATTTAAACCTGTATAGCAAGTTTGTCTCATAGTCGGTAGTACTTTTTTATCCATAAACTTGCATATCATTATGTGCTTTTATTGTTTGTTACCACTTGACTCAGCAGTACCCACAGCCGAGGTCAACAATAAGATGTGCAATGTGGACACACAAAAACCTATTGAGATTCATGCACGACTAGTTTACTGGTCTTTGAGCGCTATTTTGTTGTTGTTGTTGTTGTTGTTTTTGTTCTTGGTGTTGTTGTTGTTGTTGTTGTTGTGTTTTTGGTTTGTTTCTTTGTTTGTTGTTGCTGTTTACGGCCAATACCTCCATAACCTTCTCCATACCTCATAGAGGCATTTTACTTACCAAATCACTAGTTTTTAAAAAAAGTTTCAAAATGTAGCATAAACGCACTAAATTTAATTTATAACAATAGAGGGCGCTATCACTTTTAATATATCTTAACCTAATTAGTTTCAGTAGACTTATTACCAAAACGCATGGTAATTTTAATTCAATATAGTAATAATCAAAGTTAAGAGTCCCTTTATATCATCTTATCAGTGAATGCATTACGAACGCTGCTGAATGTTTGAAAACATAATAAAATCTGTATCGATACAATAATAAAAGAACTCCTTTTGAAAGACAAGAATAATGGTTTTCAAGATGGGCCTTTTATATAACACTGTTTGAGTACGTGTATGCGCATAAAGCACACAAACATTGATGAGCTCATATAAATATTTGTAACTTTTGTTTGAATTCGTTCTATATCTTGTCGTGCTCATCGATTATGATAACAATATAACCAAATTGTGTCAAGCGTGGTACAATATACACAAATTAAGTGTTTTTGTGGTGTTATACTGAAATGCGTGATAATAAGCACATCTCCAAAAGCATAATAAAGAGGTTTTTTCTACGTCGTCACACTCATGGACACAACCAACCATCGATTTTGTTTAACCTTTGTCAGGTAACCTCAGGCCAGAATGTAAGAAAACAAATTCTAAAAATTCAGCAGACGTTGGGTGCCATGACAACTTACAGTCCTTTGTTGTTTTTGGTAGTTTAAGGCAAAAATCATTATAAAATAATATGCCATTTTCAACACTGAAAAATAGTCTCTTGGGAAATGTAACGGTACATATTTTTGTCAGATGTGACAGAATTGTCATGGACCAGTGTTGGCAGTTTATTAGCTTGTTGCCATGTTAAAAAAATGACAGTTTCCGTATTCAAGATGGCTGCCACAAAATCGGCTAAATACTACCTGTCAATGTAATTTGAAAGAGATAAATGGCAGTACTCTAGGCTATGGGTGACCGTTTTTATATAATTACCTTGTATCTTCATGTTATATATGCAAAGACATTCAGAAAAAAGTTTAGGTAAGAAACTTAGTCATAAGCGCGATCACACCTACCAAATGTGTAACATTTAAAATCTATTTCAGAGCCTATGATCTGAACTCCTCGAGCAATTTTTGTCATCATAAACAGTGGCGTAGATTACTTTTTGACATTGATGGGGGCGGTAGGGTTAGAAAAAATGCTCGAAGTATAGTCAATCCAGCACCTTTTTGCTACAGAATAAGTTTATGGTACAAATGCGCGGGAAGTGCGCCAAAATTTTTGCCATATTGAAACTAAACTGGTAAATGATGCAAAAGTGGAATAAATCGTGCGGGATTTACGCCTATGATCATAAAGATGCTTCTTTCGAACTATAATGTTGTGTTCATGTCATACAATAGAGTTTTGGCTCAATTTTTTACACAGTTTTCATCCAATACGTTCATTCACTTTCTTAGGAAATCATTACATAACATTGCTCAACAACATATCATCACTCAAACAAGTAAACCCTTACACAACTTAATCGTTGCCTCAGGGACATTGCGTAGAGTCTTAGCCTTTTTGTGATACCCAATTTATTAAAGATCATCTTCAAATTCTCTTTGAAAATTGGAAATTGGAACTATGAAATAAGTCAGTATTGCAGCAGCAGCACCAACAAAAACAACAACACTAAAAAAATTTTGAAAACTCAAATAGCACAGCATTAACTATAGAAATGGGAATTTCCACAAGAGCTCTTTAATCTTTGAGGAGCGAAAATCGTTCGAAATGAGGCTGACATGACAGATTGAAATCAAATAATTTTTTGCCCTTAGCTAAATGGCAGTCTTATTCAAATTACATATAGAAATCTCCCTTGTGATATGACTTCTCAGCAGTAGGTCACGACATTAAAGTAAAGATCGCACCTCGTGGACTACTTTGTCATTACAGCATGTTATACGGAGATTCCAATACTGAGTTAATTACCCAAATCCATGAAAGGTATTTATAGAAGGACCAAAATATCGTCTTGTCCTGTCAAGTTTCATTATAGTAATGTAGTTCTTGTCTACACAGGAGTTAAAATAAAACGTCGGTATTCATGTGTTGTTATTACGTGATCGAGTTGTTGGAAACATGCTTTAAATTTGCATTAAATTTCTATATTTTCATATAAACAGAATCGATTTTGATAACGCACGCTGCCAGAATGTTTATCGGCGAAAATGGTTGCGATTTCAAAGCTCTAATGCAGGAAACACATTAATAAGGCAATTAGATGTTAAGTCCAAAAACGTGACACTGATTTCATAAATTGAATAGAAAGCATAAGCATGTACAATATTTGTTGCCTTGGTTACGTCTCTAATGTTGGAAAACAATATAGACACCTTTTAAGATGTCAACTGATTGTAAAACACCTTAAATCATGTCAAATGGCCGTGTACAAATGATAAATTTCCTTAATTTCCTTCAATGTCATCTGATAGGTATGACAGAAAAACAATCCGACTTAAACCATTGACTGTCTATGCTTAAACCATTGACTGTCTATGCTTAAACCATAGACAGTCTATGCTTAAACCATAGACAGTCTATGCTTAAACCATAGACAGTCTATGCTTAAACCATAGACTGTCTATGCTTAAACCATAAAAAGTGAATACAGTTATGCATAGCTTTCTTTATAGGGGCATTTCGTAATCCAGTTTCGTTCTCCCATTTTCTCCAAAATGTTTAGATTTTTATACCACCGGAAATCTCTGGCTACATAATGTGCAAACAAATTCTTGCAGATTAATTCGCTTGGTAAAAATATCATTGAATTTGTATTTTCATTCTGGTTACCGGAACGGAATTACAACATATTGGCCTATGAAGCCGCCTAATACACATAATGCATAACTCGCAAACGCAAATTCGGAATCTACTGAAATTTTGAGAATAATTTGGGTTTTTCTTTGTACAAATGTCAGATTTCTTTCAAAAACTATGAGTTACCATTTCGAAACCAACATGAAGGTGTATATAATTCTCTCCTAAAGAAAGTCATTGATTGCTGTCTAATTGAAGAGGCCCATGTTCGTACATTTGCACCGATCGATTACCCAGTTTCTAGTGCTGTTCTCATTTAGCTCAATACTTACTTCTTAAATATCGTTTTGAAGTGGTCATTAGTAAGTAACACTCTAATATCTTTAGTAACATCTGTAATGCGTTTTTAAATTTGTTTTGATCAGATTAGAATAACTTATTTGCTTGATGAGTCAATTTTCTCTATTTAGCTATAGTTTGTAAATTCAAAACTTCATTGAATGTAGCTTAAACAATCATGTAAAACATCAATCGTTTTATTAAGTATACATCGAGAGTAGACAATATCTCAAAAATGGCTTCTATTTCGAATTAAGATATAAAAAGAGCGTTTGGTTGTGAAAAGCAAAATGCAGAGCAATGCATTGGACTGAAATGTCAATCTTGATCACCCAATTTTTAAACAGTATGCTTATACGGGTTAATCCTGTACAAAACTGGAATTGAAACGTCTACAATAGCCCCGAACATGATACTAAATTAATACATTATCTACACCTGATTTAAAATTTTTAGTTGTATACTATTTACAGACGTGATTTCAACAGTTTCAAGTTTTATGATACTAATGGCATGTCACATACTTTGATTAGTTTTTTTTGGATGCTTAAATATCTAATACAGGTGTCAAGTTTACCGACACCCATAGGTTATTTAAATAAGTTAGATTTGGATGAAGTACTTGTGTATTGTGGCTAAAAATGGTTAATGTTTCATGCTAGTAATAAGAAGGTTGCCTGTCAGATGCACTGGGTTTTCTTTCAACATGTATGTGTCTGGATGCACTACAATCTGAAAGGTTAATTATTGTATGCATTTTAGGAGATCAAAGTTCGTTTAACAAGTTCAGATTTTATTTCATCGTGACACGATATTTGGTTCTATAATCTTTCTTCATTGTCGTCTTTAGATTGTAAATAACAAGTAAGATCAATATTAGTATTTTAAGGTACATATTTTAATCACTTGAAGTAGGTTTATTACTAGCAGCTAAAAAAGTGAGCAAAATATTTCTTTAATTCATAAAGCAATATGGTTTGGACCTGTAAATGTTGCACCATTATCAGAAATCGATTTTGATGGCCTGATTATTTAGTTAAGAATTGTCTATGTAGTGTGCACAAAGCAATACTCAGGATAAATTGCCAAATAAGATAACTAATTAATGGATACTTTTGTTTTGTGTATTTTGATCCCTCATTCGGCACAATGCGATTTTATTTCCTTAACTTATACCAATAAGGATGTAAAAAGGAGCTGGTTAAAGTTGAAAAAGATGTACGTTTTGTACTTTAAGCTATTACTTTCAGTGGGTTTACTGCTTGTTTTATAAAAAAATTTCTTTCTACGACTACACTGATTTTGCCTTGTTTTTATTCTATATTGAATGCTTTTTCAATTTCTTTGTTAAAAGGCACTAATCATACATTGTATTAAACTTAAATACTAATAAATGATGGATATCGTTGGCATCCTCTGATAAAAAAAGACAGTATCGCAGTAAACACTACTTACACATAATTTCTCAATCACTTGAAGAAGCATACAATAAAGATGTTTTATTCCAAATAATTAGTATGTGTAGCTTTAAAAAAATCATTACACATTGTGAATCATCTTAATAATTGTTGATATGGAATATCTTGGAATATTTTTAACTCAACTTAGTACAAACCATTATGATAAAAATGCAACTACATTAGATTAGCCTGGTCTGACTGGGTGTGTCAAAGCTAGATAAACATCTCAAAAAAGTAGCTACCCCCCTTAAACAATGAACATTTTTCACAAACGGGCAATTGTATTACAAATCTTTAAAATGCTGTGGAAGCAAAATGTATTTCTGCACATTTTGACACCTCATTTGTAGCAATTGACTAAATACTGACGTCACAGCGTACATTTAAATCAATGTAACCCAAGATTTGAAAGTTGCAGTAAATTGTATTGATTGTATTGATTTTGCATTCAGTATAATGGAAGGAAATCTGTGTAATGATATCTGAGTGTTTTTGTATTGTATGTAAGTGCAACTTGCAAATCTGGACCTCACTACATTAAATTAACCCGTGTTTTATTGTTTTTTGATCATATCAAATGAGGTGTAAAAATACGCAGAAATAAAATCTAATTCCAACGCATTTTACATATCTGTAATACAATGGCCCCTTTTTGAATTATGGCCATTATTTAAGGGGGGTTTGTTACTTTTTTGAGATGTTTATATTGGTGAAAATGCTAGATTGTTAGATAATGTTATTAGATGAGATAGTCATTACATTCCTGGAATACTACTTTTTTCTTGATTTCAGTAAGACTTTTGATAGTGTAGATTGTCGCTGAACGTCGGGTAAAACTCATAATGTGCATTATTGCTTTTACTTATTTAGCAAACAGGTAAATCGTTCATAATATGATAATTGTAATTTCGAAAGGGTCACTAAAACTATATAACAGTTCAAAAATATTTTTTTTTATTAGTGAAGTGTGTTTTATAACTTGTATCTTATTTTGGCCAGTCAAACACCCTTTTAACCAATCATTAATCCTATTGTTGAAGAGGATAATAAACTTCTACCTATGTCTATAAAATTCGTAAAAATCGCTAGTCTCTGCTTTGGCTAAATCCTTTTCAGGTGGTGTTACTATAATCAAATTAAGTATTTCTTGGCCACACCGGAACACTGTGAATGCTAGTGGCTCCGCGATAAACAGACGCGAATATAGCGCGCTACAGAAGAAAGTATACACGCGCCTTACAATACGCTTAGTACACTACATGGACGCAACGCGCATGTTCCAGTTTGGCCAAGAAATACTTCATTTGATTATAAACATTGTATTTTGTCTAGGTATGTATAACCAACACTTAACAATAAGAGGACATTCATAAACCTCGTTGACTTGGGGATGATTTAAAATGACCGCCAACTATGACTGGTTGATATTTATTACCAGCAATGTGGAAACAGGGATACATGTAGAACCGAAATAAGGTACCATATTTTTGAAGGAGCAAAGTTCAAAAAAACATAATCCCGCTTCTGGATATCGTTTGAAGTCAAGATGATATACCATTTTAAAGGTTAAGATATTTTCTAAACAAGAAATAAAACAAAATGTACGACTTTACGGCTGATATGCTTACATTGTTATAAAAAAAATAAAAATAAATTGCATTAATTGGCATTTTACTGCATACTCAGCGTGAGCCATCTGTGGTGTTTTGCATTCCTTTAAAAAAACCTTGAGAGTTATCACCACCTTACTTTCTCCTAATTTCTTGCATGCAGATGGTAAAGGTATATATAATTATAATGATACTGTATGAATTGTAATGAGAAATTTAAAAATCAAAGCGTAAGAAACTTATAATATTATGAAATAAATCAAAATGTAGATACATAAGCCTAATATAACACTCATATTCGAAGATGTATTTTAAAAGGAATAAGAAACAAGAATGTTCGCCATAAAGCCTTTAATCATAAAATGCGAACACACGTGTGGTGTTCTTACTACAACCATATGGAAACCAATCTGTACACTAATACAAAGACGAGTAAATATCAATTGCTTGCTGTCTATTTTATGATGCTCTCATTCCGTGTCCGTCTATCTCATTTGCACCAATCTATAACCCATTTCCTTATACTGCCAACTTTCTGCTCAATACTTCGTAAATTCCGCGACATTTGATCTAAAATAGCGTCTAGAAGTGGTCATTGCTTGATAACATTCTATTTTCGGACAATGAAATCTCCAGTGAGCGGTTTTTAACGTATTTTGATCAAATTAAAACAACCTTATTGTCATTTAAGTCAATATTTGAGCTACACTAGGTTGTAATGATGTTTTTGCCGTATGTTTGATTTATTGAAGTGGTTTAAATTTAACATTTAAAGAGGACTTTATACGCAGCTATCGATGTACATGTTGTTTTAGTTTGTGCAAATCGGAACATCATACATATATATTAAGCATGACCGTACTAAAGAGTGCCTCATGTTTAAATATCTAGGTATTTCATCACTGTTGAATTAATTAATTGAATTATCGAAATGATAAGCATTAATGCACTTTTACTGGGGTAAGCGATGCAAAAGAAATATACAGATATAACCGTGGCTTTCTTAGGCTCCTTCATGGTTTAGCAACATATCTATTTGCAGGTGGGTTAGTGCATTTGGACGGTATGTTGGTAAACCAAATTGCAATATTTTACCCATTAGCTAACCATACGGTGACCGGACAATGTCCAAATAATTTTAATTAAAATGGCTGGAAAATGTACACTGAAATTTATGTTAAATGGACGAATTAGCTTAAATTTAATTTACTTTATGTAGATAAATCATAAAATAGTCCCCTTCGCTAAATAAACATAGCATTGCCCACTGATTTACCACAGTTCTGTAAACAGCCGCGAAGTATAAACTTTAAACTATACATTATCTGATCTCCGTATTTCAACTTCAATATTTTTGGGTAGGCCTATTTTTGACTGGGCCCAATTTCTCGACCCAGATCCGTTGGTACTTTGTTTGGTTAGATTTACTTTCCTAAAATCATACATAGATGCAGTCAAAACTCGTATTATGGAAAGCACTTCTTGAACTTTCAAAAATACAAGATGGTAATTTATTTTAAATGAACTCTTTATTTAACCATCAGGTGTATGGAGAGCGCAGATGCTATCTTTAAAAAATGGGATTCTGTTTGGAAAGATGACTTTTGTTTGCCAACATGGTTAATACCGCTACAAAGAGCAAATGTGAAATACGGCAATGGACAGAAATGTCAATCTTGATTGTAGTTGTAAAACAATATGCTTACATGGTAATCTATTTTGTACAACATAATATAAATTGGAGCGTCTGCAATAACCCCGAACACGATACTAGATTAATAGCTTACACCTGATTCGAAAGGCAATGAAGCATCTAAAATAGGTCGAGTTTTATGTTTGCAGACGTGCTTTCAACAATAAGGAGCAGTTGTATTATGATGTTATTGGCACCTAATTCGATAAGCTCAAAATATGTTTCAAGTGTTGAAACATTTAACCCAAGCGTCAATTTACCGACAATCATAAGTTATCTAATAAGGTTGAGTTCGGATGAGGTACTTCTATTTTATTGTATTGCAGATCAACCTGCCTCTGTGGCGTCTTGATTACTTTTAAGTAATAATAAAGAAAGTTCAAGAGTTTAAAAACGCTTGAACTTTTTTTATTTATTTGCTATCTACAACTTGACCCAATCCACATACTTAAAATTTAAAATTTATAAACTACAGATTACCGCTAATATAGCCTTTATACTCGTAAATATGTGAAATAAGTGACGACGACAGAGCATTATTACGTAACTCGTATTATTACCGAAACGATCATAGCTCTTTGGAAGTTGTACAGTAAAGGAAACTCCAGAGCAAGAAAGCACCTGTTGCCATGTGGTGTCTAAATTTGACCGAACTTATTCATAACTATGATTTACAATTAAAGAAAACAAAGGTGACTAAGGAGATTACAAATGTCAAAGCACCCTGCTTTGTTAAGCAACACAAAATGTAATATCTTTACCTTTATTTTATATTTTGTCTTTATGCCCGAACTTGTGAAAAGGATAGATAAAAGCATGATTATTTGGGACTTGGCTACAATGTATCTAAATCAAACTTGACTTTTCTTGTCTTCTGAATGCCTCGACAGTGTACGTCTCAAAGCTAGCCGAAATGATGCGCACCTCCTTTTGGAATTTTTTCACTACGTACTTCAATGCGTTGAAATCAGATCACTATAAAACATGTAACATATTACATGCATCATTGTATGTCCTATGTCCTACGAAAGAGGATGTACCACCCCCTAAGATTTTTCACTGTTTACGCCCAAACGACGTGACCTAAGCTAATCAAAGATCCATCCTTTGCGCTCTTTTTAGTGATAACATTCTTACCCCGGCACCTTACTCGGGGGTAGGACCGGCCATCAAAGATGACAATAGAGGGGCATATGAAAACGTTTCTATACAAAAACGATTCTCTTATAAACCATTATGCGCACAGTTTCCATCTCGATACACATGAGCACACATTTTCGTCCAAGAGCTTCAAAGCAGAAAACAACAAGCAGTGAATGTCTCCACCGCAGTCTTTGATTACATTACACGGTTGAGTGCATAGCAATGTAAGAGCTGTGGAGCTTCTTGCTGAAAAATGGGCCTCTTTGATTGGTTTCTGTCGAAACCTCAAGTATTCCCTTCATCCAATCAGAATTTTTTTTATATCACACGAAAGCTATCACTTCTCCATAAAAACACTTTTCGTCACTAGCCCAGCAAACACAAAAACGTTTTAAAAACGTTTTAAACAAGTCATATATTGGCTTTTGGTTTAGGTAAAAACGTTTTAATAACATTAAAATGTCGGGTTATATAAAGGTCATGATAACGTTTTAAAACGTTTTGTATGAAAACACACCACAACAATATTTTTAAATGTTTTCAAAAAATGTTATTGTAAACTATTTTTGCAAACATTTTTGCCAAATATTGTGTCAATACTTAGATAACATTATGTTAAAATATTTGAACCCAGCAAACACAGAAATGTTCTTAAAATTTTTTTTCTTCAAAACCTTTTAATAACATTTAAATGTCGGGTTATATAAAGGTCATGAAAGCGTTTTTAAAACGTTATTGAAAATATTGTGGGCAAACATTTTTCGCAAAATATGTTTTCAACCCAAAAATAACATTCTGTTTAGAATGTTTTGTATCAAGTTTTCAAGAATGTTTTTGGAATGTTATTAAAACGTTTTTATACCCTTTATATAAACCGAAATTTAAACGTTTTCTGTAAAACATTTTTGTTTGCTGAGTAGATTATCAAAAATGTTTTTTAAGGTTATGCAAACGTTTTATACTCTTAATATACCCTTTATATAACCCGACATTTTAACGTTTCCTGACAACCTTTTATAATCTTTTGCGAATGATGGCGAAAACGTTATGTGTTTGCTGGGAGGTCAACAGATAACGCAATTCAATATTATTGCAAGGCGAATGTGGAAAATCTGTTGAAAACTACCTATCCATGCACATTTTTGGACCAAAATGTAGGTTTTAAAATTTAAAACCTCAAGTGTTCCTTAAAATAGTTTTCAATTTTTATGTCATTAAATAAAAAAAAGCATACTTATTTTGTCTTTATACTGGCGTCACTAGAATGAGCAATGGTCAATTCTCTTTAAATTGCCAATCTTGTGCAAAAAGTTACTATTTTCGCCTGTTTTGTCATACGGTTGTAAATTCATTTAACTGTGAATTTGTAAAAAGAGCGCTTACAAATTGATATGGGATTGGTGAGGCTCACCATTGGTTTCTACAGTAAAATCATTGATTTTCATTTCGCTCTTGTAAAATGATTCCAATTTTGCCTATACTTTCATACATAGCCAGAATTTCATTAATTTGCATGAACGCCTTCACATTATGACATCATAGCGAATATGACTTTTATAATTGAAAATTAAAGGGTTACAACTCCAACCACCCCCCCTTCGTAGCCCGTGTTACAAAATATGACTCGGTAATTCTAGAGTTATGAACACGCATACGAATAGAATTGTTATAGGCAAATCTCAGCAGCCCCTTACCTGCCACCTTCAGCTGATCAAATTACCCGGCTTGGGCTTGAAGCTCAGAATCTCAGGAATGGGAGAGTCGAGCAACAATTTATCTTCGATATACACCAGTCAGATTAATGTAGATTCCTTTGTAGTGTTCATAATATTCAATATCAAATTACCCTCGAAATGCGCTAGTTTGTTCATTTTCTATTGAAAATTGCAAAACATTTCACAATCAAACTGCAGAGTACATTTCAGGCGGCATAGGAAGCGCAACACGTGACGTACGAGGCTGATACTTTGTCGAACCCCGACGGTTTTAGAGTAAGATAATTTTGCGTTGACACCTCATAACAAATTTAGAATTGTTTGTGAAGATTTCATGATTATGTGTTAATCCAATGGCGACCTCAAAATTGGCGATATCGCTTCCATCACCGCCTGATTTGATTTGTTGTTTTGAATAAATGCGTATTCTATAACAATTAATATCACTATTTAAGTGAGATGATGTACTAACCAACATGTCCTTACATGTCAGTTATCAATCATTCAATCAAATCATTATTACATTCACAATACAACAACAACAGCAACAATAAATTACACATTTGAATGAGCAGATACTCTAAGGTCCAAAAGGCCTGACACAAACATCGCCTTATTAACATATAATTATGGGCCTGACTCGCAAAATTTACCTAAAACAGTTATATATTACATACAAACATCAAACATACACATCCACCACCCCACCCACCCTAACCCATACATACAAACATAAAAAGTAGGCAGAAAAATCCAATGGTTAAAGAACATAAAAGTGTAAGGCAAATTCAGATCTCATAACATAATCACACACAAAAACTGTCATATCATTTGAATATAAACTGGCCTCAAAAAGAAACTTATAATTTTTGAAAAGGTCATAATTATCTTAAAACCGGTCCATGAACATGAATCGGAACTACACACATGATTACATCAATACTCTGCTCTTTTGATAGGAAACAGGGGTAGGGTAAAAAGTGGCAGTAAGTTGTAAGTAATCTTTAAGACTACGCGATCTGTTGTTGGTCGAAGCAGCCAAAAAATCGATTTTAATTATCTAAATCAATATATTTTTGAAAAATAACACTTTCATGTTTTGCAAAAGTTCATTCTACAAATCATATACTTTGAAAACTTGCTTGATTTATTGTTGTGAATAAGTTATGTACGTTTTACAAAATAACTACAGGACCTAAACGATTATATCTGTGATATTTGAATTCTTCTACACACTCGCTATGCAATTTTTGCCAAAGCTCACTACCATTCGCAACAGATTAAAATAGTTGCTAACCTTAAACCATTATAAAGTGTTACCTCTAAATCCGCAATGTTTCAATTAATGTAATAAAATGCTGTGATCGATAGTGTCAAAGACTTTTTACAAGTCTAGCATAATTCCAACAGTTGTTTTATTGATTTCAACCATTAAAATTCGTAAATTCAGTATGAAGAGTTTACTATTGGTATAAATTATTATTATTACCTGAATTCTTCCGGTGTTAAATAATTGTATTTTTTTGTTCATTTTGTTCATTTCTCATATAATTAATATCATCATTTTTTAGCATTTTCAAATATAATTGGATTAAACAGGATCTGGACTGCTGCCCTCCCGCAAAACGTAGTTGCTACGACGCATCATCGGTACCGGAAGTGGTTAAATACATGATCTAGAAAGTATGCACAATCGTGCACGGTTGTGTAGTTAGAGAGTACTCAACTGCTGAACAAGAGCATACTCGCGTAATAATGTAGTATTACCTCCCTTCACCTATTCCCTCTCCTCCTCCTCTCCCCAGTGTCTCCTTCTATCCCTCGCAGCTCTCCCTATACTCTCAACTCCCATACACACTACTTCATTCCACTTTTGAGCTCTCCACTCCCCTAAATAACAAATTCTGCGATCTCACGATTAGGCTATATTTATAACAAATTGAAATGAAAACCGAAACTGCTTTCTACAAGTGTTAAGCTTCTAGCAAAGGGAACAAACAAGGGTATCGGTAATAACGTCAGTCAAGAGCTTAGGCAAGAGCATCGTGACAAAAACCAAAACCAATCTTAAAACTCATAACATAAAACGACCGACTGTCACACTCATATTACTATATTTAATCGATTAAAGCCCATATAACAACATAACATAACAGAAAACTTTTGGTGCGCTGTTCCTTATGACAAGCTCCGAGCGCTTACAAAGTAACAATAAAAACATTTTAAGGTACAAAAAGCAAAAGCTTTAAATAAATAATATTATAGAGTAGAAACCTTAAAATTACATAATACAAGTCATAAAATATACAGATCAACAAAGTAAAACACATCATGGGAAAATATAGGTCTTAATTGAATTTTTAAAACTCGCGATAGAAGAGGATTGTCTTATTGTGATGGGAAGTTTATTCCATTCCCGTGAAGCACATAAAGTAAATTACAGTAATCCAAACGGGACAAAACAAGTGAGCGAGCTGCATGATTACAAGTATCTTCATAATATTACAGAAAAGGGATAAATACAGCAATAACCTTTATGTTAAAGAACGTGACACCAATTGGCGTATTTGAATATGTGACATACGCCTGTAAAACGATCGTTACATCATTCATGTTAATCAAAACAGCATGAATGTGGGTTAATAAAGCCTAATGCATAAATCATTGTGAATAATCTAGAAGGGTTAAGAAGATGCTATATTCCCCCCTCCGTATGACGATTAAGAAAATTTCATAAAAGGAAATAACATAAGTAGTAATTGATTATATTTCAAATCCTCTGAGTTGCTTAAAGTGTTAAAGTTCGATACTTTAAAGACGATTTAAATATTAATGACTTCTCATTGATGACACATGCATGAACCAGAACGTAACGATAGTTTTATTTTATACTTTAAATTATTTTGACCTTCCATTTTTTGTTCAGTACCATTAGTTTCGCATCAATGGAATATTTTATTATAGTTTGTAATTACAGTCAAGAGTCCCTTTATATAACGCTAGTCAATTGTTAATGGATATCTCAGAATGTAATTATTCAGGACACTTTAAAAGTGTCATCTATTATTCATGAATAAAATCTATATCGAAAACATCAGGGAAGAGGCTGCTTTTTAAATGCGAAAATAAAACTTTCGTTATTTTCTGGACTTATGAATGATTGGTGAAACCAGTTTAAAATATAGGACACTTGCTGGTATCCGTCTTTTATAGGACACCCTTATATAGACTACCCCGTAGTCCACTTGCTCATTCTGCATATACTCTGGATATTGTATTTAAGCTTAAAACTCTGAATTAATTAATGTGTGCACAATTGATAGATTTTCACATCTGATCTTTTCAGTCACCCTACACCCTCTGTTTGTTAGCTCCCCAAGTGGACTACTGACTTTGGATTGCGGTCAGAGATGCTTAACACGGCTGTCTATGAGCTTCTATGGATGAGATTGTCGGAAATCTGGCCTACTAAAATTGGCCATGATATAATGCATCTTTAAATGGATCTGGCTTGTGATTGGTCGCCCAGATCTCGTTGTGGTTTAAATCCTCCGGGTACCTATCATTACCATTAATAACTACATGGTACACAAGTATGCCGCCATTGTGTTATGTAATTGCATGAACGCGCCAATAAGAAATGATAAGTGCATGAGCGCGTATTGTATTTGCTTGCGGTTAAATTTGATTGATAAACAAGTATGATTGACAGTGTGAGTGTTAGGGACTTTGCCCGCTCAAAATCCCGTTTAAAATTAAAAGTCCATAGTCTAACCCTTATGTGACAGTGCGAACGTGTATGAACATCAATCAAATTTGAACCTTCTTTACTTTTCCAATAGCATTTATGAGCTACAATATCAGAGGATTTATAATTTGAACTTTGGTGATTCATTTATACAAGTTTCTTGTATCTCTTGTTATGCTCAGAGTTTAAAACTAAAAATATAACCAAACCGTGTCAAGTGTGGCCCAATTTGTGAGTCAAATTAAGTGATTATCTTATTCGGTAACATCTTTATTAATAATTTTAGTGTATTTTGGTGTTTTTTTTACTTGACACACGTGCCAATAATAACGTCTTCGAAACCGTGATTCCACTTTCAAGCAATTGTTTGCATACAGTATTGTCGTATATGAATCGGTCCAAATTTTAATTCAATAATTATTAAAAACAAATGCTCGTTTTATTAAACTTTATTAAGCACATAATTATATACAATTTCTCAGAATACCATTTTTAAACCTGATTCTGCGTGTAATGTTTTGATACACACACTCCACAGGTAAAATCGTTATCAAATAATGCATATCTGCGTAGGGCTCCATGAGGAAGAAATCAACAACAAGCGAAAGAAACGCCACTTCTTTAACTGAGCTGAACATTTTTGAACACGTGTTCGCTCTAAATTTCTTATACTGCCAATATTTGTCAGTTTAAGATGTTTTGTAGAAAATTTGGTATCAAATTGAAGCTAACACGATTCTACACACAACATTATCAATTAAATTGACGTAACAAGATCAGGGTGAGGTTTAGGATAGGTTACATAAATGTGTTTATTTGGATAACGCTCTCATTCCGTGTCCGTCTCATCACATTTGCACCCGGGGGGGGGGGGGGCACTCCCATTGTGGCATGTACACCATCCACGATAATAAAAACGCGTAAAAAGGGTAGTTTTTCATGGGTAGGAACGATACGCCCGTATCGTGTTTAGGGTGTCAAAAACATGAAAAATTGGAAAAAAGGGTAGTAAAATTGCAATTTCTAATATACGAAAATCAAATTGAGGGTATGGAATTTGATGCAAGGGATAAAATCCATGCTTAGGGTGTGAAAACAGGTGTGTTTACCTGTTTAGGGTACCGTTTTAGCCAAGGGTTAAATCCTTCTTTAGGGTGCTTTTCAAAAGTTGATTATCGCGGATGGTGTACAGGCCACAATGGGCGTGACCCCCCGGGGCATTTGCACCGATCTATAAATCACATCCTCATGCTGTCCACTTTTAGCTCAATACGTCGTGAATTCCGCGATATCTGATCTAAAATAGCATATAAACGTAAACATTGGAAGAGAGCAGTATATTTTCAGACAAATAAATCTCTTGTCAGTCGTTTTTGATCCGATTAAAACAACATTATTGTTTAATTAGTCAGTGTTTGAGCTGCGCTGTGTTGCTATAATGTTTTGATTGATTGAAGTAGCGTCCAAGTAACATTTGAAGAGGTCCTTATACACAACAAAACTATCGATGCTAATTCGGTCATGCTTTGAAAACGTGTTATGTTTGCAAATCAGAACACCATACAGGTATAAATTAAGCATGACCTTATTAAAAACATCTCTCATGTTTTAAATATCTAGGTCCTACATCGACCGTTATTTAATTGAATTATCCAAAATGATAAGCATTAATGCACTTCTTACTGTCGTAAGCGATGGAAAAGTAGTGAAGAAAATAACCGTAAATGATTTCCTTTACGATGCAGCAACATATTTTTATCGCGACATTATGTTGGCTTACCAAGTTGCTACTCAATATGTTACTCAGTATCCACTTTGATACAAGATGTCCAAAGAAAATTAGCTTTGCTTTTATCAGTAAATTCTTTAATAGAATTTATTTTATATACAAATGCCCACAGAAGCTATCAACAATTATATTAATCCAAATCGCCATCTTCAATTTTTGTCTTCTTTGGGTTTTAGTGTTCCTTGTTGGCGGGTGTCCAAATTAAGGGCAGTTTCCATTACTAACTTACGGAGGATGTGGATAAATCCTATAATGTTCTATTACAATACAGTAAGCAAAAAAATTAAGGTACCAGTTATGTTTAACCCCTGTATATCCTAAACAAAGACAGATATGTCATAATTGGTACCGGCTGTCAATAGCTGCATCTTTTAGCTCGAATTTAAGACCTCGTTCGTTGAAATTGTTCAAGAAATAAAGACACGACGATCCAAAACCCCAAGGAAGGTACCAGTTTAAAAGTTGCAGTTTCTTCCATTGCATGCGCTATTGATTTGTACACAAACCGTTCGCGAACAAGGGAACTAGCGCCCTGCTTCCATTGATAAGCACGTTAAAACTAGCGTCATGCTTTCATTGATTAGAACTTTTGATTTCGTCTCTTCAGTAGGTTTTAGATCACCGTCTCTTTAATTCTCAACCAACAAATAAGGTCGTGAATCAGAGCTAAAGATTTCAGGTGTTAGCTGCTTGTTTTAATTTTGACATATTTGTCTTTATTTAGGAGATACAGGGGTGAACACAACTGGTACCTTAATTTTTTGGCTTACTGTAGTACAAATATGAAACTTCTCGAAAAAAAGTAGAGAAGAGGTAGATTAGTGCTTACAATGTGCATTTTAACCTCCAATGTCTATCTGTCTATCTGAAGAGTCAATGAAACAATACTGTGCATGATTGACCAATTTATATGTTACAAAATAATAGGATTTGAAATTTACCTACATACTTTCGGTCATCAACTCTCAGATGAGTATTAAATGGTATCAAATTCTGTATTTATGTATAAATAACTAAAACCGTTTCCTAAGCCAATAAGCCCAATCGGCATTGGAAGTTTGCAATGCATTGTGGGACAGTTTTTGCAGTTTTAGGACACTTTGTCCTTTGACCTATCGGGAAAATTGCTGTAATTATTAATAATTTATTTATTATTGTCATAATGTTATCATTAAAAATATTTAAATAATTAATTCATTTAATAATAATGTTTTTTAAGTTTGTTTTTATTCTAGTAACACATTTTAAATTATATTTTGTACGCACAAAACCCGAATTTTTCTGAATTTTCCAGATAGGTCAAAGGGCAAAGTGTCCTAAAAAAACCGGAAGTTACAATAGCGATTTGGCTTATAATCATCCTTATTTCAGTATTATAAGAAATGCAATACCTGTTCTTTTCTCATTGGTCAGTAACATGAAAACACAGTGGATGAGTGGGTGTATTTTAAGCTTCATGTTGTAAATGGTGCAACATAGAGTATTGGATTATGTGGTAAAGAGATTCAGTTTCATAATCGCGTTGTTTTCATTACAGTTTGAAACTGTCATTGTGCCTAATTTGATGCAAATGAATAAATCATTTCTACTGAGTAACACAACATATAACATAAGAAACCAACCGATTCTTTGCAGTATTAACATAAAACGAATACATCAATATCTGATCCGCGTATTTCAGAGAGTTTTTGACCTATATCTGTTGGTGGTTAAAAAGCACTTCCAAAAAAATGCACAAATTGAAACTGGTAGTTTTAGATTTTTTCTCTATTAGGCTTTTACAAAATACAATTAAATCGTTAACTTGGTGATAGAGCCAACTACATGATTGCATTTGACCAACTGCATGATTATCTAAATAGTAAGAATCTCGAAAATGGCATATAATCTCGCTATAGAAAAAATCTTAACAGAAACTGGTCTGTTTCGTGTCCAGAATGATGTGTTGCGTACGATCAATGATAAGAAAGAAGTTGTTCTTGTACTACTTGATCTGTCGTCAGCTTTCGACACCATGATCAGCCATTTTTCCTGATTGTACCAATATATTTCCTTGATGTTCCCTTGCATTCCTTTTTGATTAGGCCAAAAAAAAAATATGTTGTGTTGCCCTCCGCGGCCGGGTCAAAATCGCGAAAATCTGGGCCTGGTTTTTTTTTTTTTTTTTTTCAAAAAAAAAAATTCAAAAAAAAAAAAAATTCAATCTTTTTTTTTTTTTAAATAATTTTTTTAACAAATGATTTTTTTAATCATACATGTACCCCAAGCCTATTCCCAGATCCATAACGTTCACTAAAAAGATTGTGCCCCAAGCCAGCACTTTAATTGGATAGTAGGACTGACTCATTGAATCCCAACAACATGGATGTTTAGGCCCTTCACAATTGATTTTGAGTTTCCTATTTCCACCCGCATCAAAAATTGAAAATTGCAAAATATTTAATTATTTGATTTTTCTCTGTCATTTTCTCTGTTAAATGACATTTTTGTTACATTAATTTGCTACTTTCTTACTTAAATCATGAATCCTGAACAAACAAATAACACATATTATTAATTATCAATGTATAAAATCAACCATAATTGCAATATGATCTGCAGTGCCAAAATGTACCATGCAGGATGTTCATGTTGATATTGGGCTGTGACCACTTGTTTCAAAATGAAGAAAATAAGTAAGTAATAAATAACTAATAATTAAGTTACCTCATGCCTATTTTAAAATCTTTAAATAGTAAACTAAGAATTAATTGTGAAGGGCCTTAATATTAATATTTACTTCAATAAAATATTCAACATTGGGTAGAAAATACAGCCAATATTAAGCATATGCCTCTCTTCACTCATGTTACTGTGAAATAGTAGGTATCAAATGGTTGAGTTGCTAAAAAAAAAAAAAAAAAAATCCGGCCGGGTGTACTACCAGATTTTAGGCTTGGGAGGGCAACACAACAATTTTTTTTTTTTTTTTTTGGCCTTAAGGGGTATCCTCTTTGTGGATTATCACTACTGCTTATTACAGCATCAGGAACAACAAGGACAAAAATCATGATTTTCTTTGTCATTCCCGGAGAGGACTTGTGATATAATGGCAATTATTATCTGACGTAGCTGATTATTGGCTTTGAAAAGAAAGAATCGAACATAAAGGAGGCATAGATGTGACCAATAATGCTGAAAGTTAAGGTGGTACTTCAATGAAATATCAGTGATTCAAGACAAGTGGTTTATTATACATTCTAGCGGTACCTCTTTTCTTATCATAAATAACATACCGCTTGTCTTGAATCACTGGAATTCCAGTGTAGTAACTGGATTTCTTGCCCCTTTAATATACATACCCTTTCTTACCAGTGTGTTATTATTTTTTGAGAAAAATGCAAAAATAGTCACAAATTTATCAAGGGGTGTAGTACCACCTTAAGTAACCCAATTACCACTAATTCAGAATATTTCACAACCTTATGTAATCACTCATCTTGTAATCCTTTATGAGGAAGTTTCAGGAATTATCAGGAGTGGTGCATGTGTATTCAGCATTAGTGTTTTTCAGATAATACAAAATCAGGAACCATCAGGAATAACAATGAATAAAAGTGAACTACCAAGACCTCCCAGGCAAAGTAAGGAATATAATTGATACAATTGGGAATATGGCTGTGTTAGTGTCATTTAAAATACGTGTATGGTCTTAAAATTAGAGCATGGAATCACATCTATCAGATTGTTATCAATCTATTACTGTCGGCATAAATGCAGCCTTTTTAATATGGTGTCCACAAGGCTCCATTATTGGACAAAGGGAGTATCAACATGATAAATGGCATGATTGGTACAGAACCGAGAAGCATGTATCGCTAATGTGAGATTTTGGCTGATATCAACAAGTTTATGTGCTGGGGTTATTCTTTAATTCTTATTTTTCTTCGGTTTGCTTGTTTTTTCTCTCTTTTTTTATGATCCTCTCTCCATGCTAGATTGACCACCTACTATTATTAATTGTGAACTATAAGGCATACAAAATTATGAGCGTGCCACTGCTGAACGCCTTGTTGTTCATGCTTTCATATCTTGTAGTCTAGATAAGTTGTAACAGCCTGCTATATATGGTCTACCAAAGAGTGACATTTGCAAGCTGTAACGGATTCAGGATGCAGCAGCTGCCCAGATGTTTGAAAGTTGCAATTCACCCTGCGTGTCCTCCACTGTAGGAAACTTGCTCCTGTACATGATGACCTTCATTCACGGACTCTTGCATTGAGCTACATTGGTCTTCAGCAAATTCCACTAGCGGGTATAGATCATTGTCGATTTCTAGAGTTAAGTTTACGTCAAAAGTTCAATAATTCAAGCTGCGCTTGAAAATCCTTACTTTTATTTAATGTTATATTGTTTTTATACACAATTGTTTGCTTTGTGGTTGTTATAACTCATGCTAGTGTCTTTGCGAATCGCTACAAGGTTGTTATCAGCGTAGAGCAATTATTAAATCCATTTGTATTATATAACAAGCCATTTTTAAAAGTATTGAAGTAGGCAAATCTTAAGTAAACATGGTAAGCAAAGCTCCGATTTTCATTTGGTGTCTGAACTTGACCGAATTCATTCATAATGCCCACCAAACCTGTCAATAATATTAAAAGCAAAAAAGTTAAGTACGTGATAGTATACATCAACTTGTATGTCATAGTGTTCCTCATTTTCTTTGTGGGCTGACAATCTATACAATATTCTGACTTCGCTTACAAAATGGTTGATAAATCGGGCAATTACCCTCAAAGTACTTTCTCTTCAGTTTAAATGTCAATATTAATCAATCATTATTCCCGGG
Organism: Amphiura filiformis; assembly: GCF_039555335.1. Taxonomy (NCBI): domain Eukaryota; kingdom Metazoa; phylum Echinodermata; class Ophiuroidea; order Amphilepidida; family Amphiuridae; genus Amphiura; species Amphiura filiformis. Next base: position 82,075,443 of record NC_092631.1, read on the forward strand.
CAGACACCATTAAGATTTGACTCTCATGACATGAAATTATTCTAAATTATTAATTTTAAGGGTTATTATTATATCGGTAAATATTGCAGAAGTGCAAACAAATTGTGATTGACGGGTATTTGAATATCCCTTTAAACGTGGGATAGTTTACATACATTAGTGTATATATGCGAATCTCCATACGAAACAAAACTGCCATAAGTAAACACCACATGCCCTTTCCTTTTTTTTTTTTTTTCTTTTTTTCTTTTTTGGAATGTCAACAACTCATCTTACTTGCCACCTTCAGCTGATCAAATTACACGTTTTGGGCTTAAATCTCAATGGACACAATTTTCTGATCTAGAAAATACTAGTCGAGCAACACTTTATCCCAGATCTATTATGTCTTCTATATTGGTTTGGGTACTTCAAAGATTGAAAAGTGCATATACCATGCATGAATATAAAACATTCCTCGATGATAACTTTATAAAATAACAACTTTGTTTTAGGAAATGGGCTTTACCAGTGGGCTTTATCGGAGCTTATGGGTTATGGATTTTGTTAATTTGGGCGAAATTGATGTGGGATGGACTTCTTTCTAATACTTGCAATTACTTATATTTTTCTCGGTTATTTTATGCATTTTTGTTTTATTATGTTTTTTACTTTCTTACTTTATTTTCCTTGCTTTCTTTTTATTGACAACTTAAGTCATTTATCTTTTTGAATAAAAGGTAGCCCTGAAAAGGGCTGTTTAGTTTGTCTTTGGTTCTTTTGAAGTGAGTTTACTGTGCTGCTCTGCCCTCTATCTGGTTGCCTCCTTGACGAATACAGGTTTCAGCCCTAGTCCTCATTGCATCAACTGCGTTGCGTACCGACCTTGTGCGCCGGATACTTGCGAATATAGCAGTAATACGTTTGCAAAGATCTTGGATGTTGCCACAAATGAAGAAAGCAAGTGGTGTGAGGTCTGGTGATCTTGCAGGCCACCCCACAGCATGACCCATCCCAACCACTCTGTTTGCTATCCGTGGACAGAGTTAAAATGGGTACTTGTCTTTAAAAGGGCATATCTTCAAAAGTTGTGAGCCGATTGAAATAATTGTTTTGATTTATTAAAGCTAACAATTAAAGGCTTCTTTACATACCAAAATATATTTGATCAACTTTTCAAAAATAGGCGAAAAAGAGGGCGCAACGAGGGGCCTCTTTTTTTGGGACACCCTGTAGCATAATATGATTCTTTAAGCTTTATTCAGGTGCGTTCCATAATGTCACAGGGCATAGTTTTGAGAACCCTTCTTTTTCGCTCTAAATCAGTGCTGTTTTTCTCAACATCCATTCAACATCAACATCTCAAACCTGGCTGTTGAAAGACGAGAAACATCCAGACACAACTACGATGCATAAGATTATTCACAGATAGGTTGCATTTCCAGCGCAAACATTCGCCGCGGATGAGCTGCGGCAGCTCATCAATATTTAATCACAATCAAGCTTTCAAGAAAACTAATTGGTGAAACCAACTAATACAACTAAGAGTTACTACAACTTGTATTTTCTGCAACACCATAAACAACTGGAACAGTCTACAAGGGTATATTGTTAATATATAATATGTACAAGGCAAAAAACACAAACACAAAGGAAACCCGTCAGGTTGGCTCAGAAGTGACAAAACGTGGGACAAGTGGCATATCGATTAAGTATAGTCTCTTCTTAAGAACTTGGTTAAGAAAATGGTTTTTGTATACAGTAGTAAGCATCCTTTCATGTACATACGAAGTATTCATTAAAACCCACGTGAGAACAGCTATCAGAATTATCCATGTATAGGCATCCCGTACTGTAATAAATACATCTCGCCTGCCTTTTTCTAGCATGTCCGCGACACCTCTTAGTCACTCTCAGCTAATCAAATTTCACAGTTGAGGCTTAAATCTAAGAAGACACCATTTTCTGATCTAGAAAAAGACCAGCCGAGCAATACTTTATCTTAGCTCTATTATATCTTCGATATCTTACACCCATCAGAATAATCAATTCCATTGTTGGGTTGACGTTGCCAAATATCAAATTATCTTCAAAGTGCTATCCTAGTCGTTTTCTATTAGTTATAAGTTGCTACAGTTTCAAATCCAATCTAGGTAGTCTAGTAGTAGTATATTCCAATTATCCTGGGATTTAGATCACGTCTTGTTTAGAATATCGTAAGTCCCGTATAATCTCCGTGATCAAAATGGGATGCTGTACTTTCTACCTATCCGGTGCGTTTCAAATAATTTTGGTTGAACTCTGAACTCAAATGGACGAATGTTCTCTGATGCACCAGTTATTTTACTTATTACTGGCAGAATGAGCATAAAAGAAACGTACTACTTAAGTTTTCACGGTTTATGAAGGTATTGCAGAATCACTTGTTTCGTGGAAATTTGCTGTCGAGACCCGTTATTTTAAACAGAGAATTAAATTTCCCATAAACTTACATTTCCGCATGATATCACGATACATGTAGCTCAGTACAAGCTACTATGCCTTAGAATTCAAGAAAGCGGAACCTGACCTTTCCTGGAGAGCTAACTTTGCTGGCCGGCTTAGCTGTCAATTCAATGGCCAGAATTCGATACCGTGATAGTGTTGTCCGCCTCAATATTGACTTGTTTTAGGCACATCTATTTACAATGATACATTCTGATTTTGCTAAATGCGATTTCATGTAACGTGAGCGCTTTCATCGGCGGTGGCGAAAGACAATACCGGAAGCGGTACTAAACATGCAGTGATCTTGTGCATGAAACGTATTTCACTATATTTAAGAAAAAAATTGAAAGAGTTTGGGAGATTACTGTGTTCATATCGGTACACAAAGAGTGTAATTTGGAGTTTATTTATGTTAATGATAACATCTAGAAAGTTGCTGCTGTCCTACAGGGAGGATTATTTTGTTCTCAATCCTGATGTTGTTTGTTTGTTGCGGCTTGACCTATCTAAAGCCGTGTGAGAGGTGATCGTGGGTTAGGCATAAGATCGAATGGCATTTTTTACAGCCTTGAGACTCTCAGCTTTTTAAGCAGGTTAGGAGCACAAGGCGCAAAAATAAGGGTTTATGGAAACGACTTCATATCATACAGGGGTACATAATAGAAACACCTCCGACGACCGGCATGGGTCGGCAACAAGGCTCAGATCAACTAGGACTCGATGGCTGACAGCATACGCCTAACGTTGGACGTCCAAGATTGCATGCAATTATTGCGGACGTCCCAGATGCAATCTCTTGTACTGTTACGATGCATCTTGAACATTAAAGTATATAATATCCAGTTATATAGTGCTATTAGTGCAGGGATTAGAAACGCGCCTCGCCCCGAAGAATTTTACTTCCATGCTGATGTTGGATAAATTCCACTTGCAACCTTTTTTTAACTGCTGTGTAGTTATATACGCCCATCACTAAATCATGTCCAAGATAGTTACATCTTGGACGTCCAAGATTGTGTCTTCGACGTCCAGGGTTAGTCGTATAACCATACACGTCTGTAGATGCTGTCAGCCATCAACCATTACAACTCGATCCATCAACGGGTCTAAGAAATCAGCAACAATCTTTGGCGCCACTTTTACTTGATACATTTGAAATCAATGCACTGTCAACACTGTCTTTGAGATTTATGGCAAAGTAAATCCAAGAACTTAACTCAATGTCAGTCGTCTTCAGATGTCATCTTTTAGTTAAGCTCTCAAAGTCTCATATGTAGTAACTCATTTTAGTCCGCTTTTCAATCTTCCAAATGACGAAAATAAATTAGCGAGATGTGTCTGCAAATGCGAATATGTTGCAAATAATACACATATGAAATATTTGTATATTTACATTCAAACTGATTCTCAAATAATATATCATGTTGATATACCGTCAGTATAATCAGGAATATTCATTTCGGTAATGTGTAGAAAAATAGCACTCATCAACATGAACTAATTGACAAACACAGACTAGAAACCCGTAAACATCCATAATGCTTTTCTAAAATAATTGCTCGTCTCACTTACTGTTTGAAATGACAAGGTTTTTGAACTGCACTTGGAGCCACTATGAAATGAATGCAATAATATCATTTCAAAGCGGATTGATATTTCAAAGATGTTTGAAATAAAAACCTGCTTCTTCAAAATCAGGTTCAGGCAAGGTACTTATTTCGTTTGTATTTTCGTACTAAGTAAATGGACTGGGTGATGGGTACTCCAGGTAATTTTACAGATGGTGCAATTGTTTCAGATATGCTAAATTTTGCAAACAAAATTTGACAAACGGCTTTCAAAATCATTTTAGCCATTATTGTCAGTTTTCATCAGTAAAACTTTTAAAAGGTTTAAAACACTATTAAAAATTCATTTGGTTATATTTTTAAATGGATATATAGACAATTGTCCCCCGGGACATTTTGTTATCGTTCTTACCATCTCACCATCATAATACAGGGTGTAACAATAAAACTTGAAAATAGAATAACACAAGTATGCCGCTTAAGTTTGATATTTATATGTCTATCAAGATAATTTCTTTAGCCACCAGATAAGCTTTAATGCAATAAAATCAATGGTATAAAAGTGAAGATATGGTCAATTATTTAACCTAGTCTTAAAACCGCTTGGGCCACTTTTGTAGAGTGGAGTTGAACCACGGACCAGTTGGACGGTGCTCTTGTGATAGGTAGTTTTAAACAATGGGGTTACATAATGATTACATAATAGAATATCTCCTTGAGTTTTTGAAAGTCACAACTAAGCACTGACATAACAACCTCATTTACTAGAAATCGTGGCTGCAGCTCAACAACTTCAACCCCAATTCACGTTGGAAGAGCGTGTATGGTTGTGACATTCGGTAGCACATGGAGTCAAGCAGAAACCATAAGAATGTTTATAGCTCATTTTCCAAACTCACATCTTCCATCAAGGCATACAATTACATATAACTATGAAAAGTATGTAGAATTGTTAACGGAAATGTTGGCAATAGTGGTCGCCTCAGCGGCCTCAGAACAACTAGAATCCCAGCTGAACTTCATTCAAAATTTTTATTGTTTTGTACTTATTGATGCAAAAACTGTTCTCAGTTTTACCAATGGTATCTTTAATAGGGATATGATAAATTACTTTATTTATAAGATAATTGTAATGAAATTTCATGACTTCATATATAGATTTTAAAGAAATGTCATATTATTATTAAGTTCATGTTATTTACATGAAGAAACACCGCTTATAATTATTTTGTGTCAGTTCTTTGATGTTTAATGCACGATAAACATACATGTTAATTTATGTTTTGTTTTATTTTATTCTGTATTGATTATATGTATTTTCTAGTAATGTTTCTGATTTTAATGTAAGGGCAATCCTTCAATTTATTGTGTAATCAATATTGGATCTGCCTGGCCTTGTGCCAAATGTTATAAATAAAAAAAAATGTGTCTACGCGGTTCAAACTTGATATGCGCAAACATGGCAAAAATGGCCCAACACGTTTTCTGGACGATTTAATTAAAAATTTATTTTTATCATTGTAGTTATAGTTATAATTGTAGTCACAATTTTATAATCATTTATTTTTGCAGTTAGATTATAGTCGGATTTATAGTTGTACTAGTATATAGTTATAATTATAGCTGGGGTTATAACTAAAGACTTACCGCTAAGTGTATCAAATCCGTGTAACTTACTAGTTTAGTAGCTTACTTCGTTGCTAACTACTCCGCAACTGCCGCGTATCTTACTAAACTGTAGCTACAACCACAACTATAAACTATTAAAAAAAACCTCATTTGATTAATACCCACCGATATTTAGCGAACAAACCAAACATTGACAAATACTTCTTTACCACACTTAACCCCTACTTACACTCGTTCCGGTATTCCATAATACTGAACTACGTTTATTCTCCATCACGTTTTGCTAAAGACAAAGTCAATTAGTCCTGACAACAAGGATGTACAGAGACACCCGCTGGGATTACTTTGTGTTTCAATCCAATTTGTCTAGAAACAAATGTGTCAAGTTTTGTCTTAGATCTGTCAAAGTGTGCTTAGAGGGAGACGAAAGCCGCCCAGTGTATTTCTGAATTGGTCATAAGCGCGTTAAAGCAGACGTGAAAGTTGCTAATTCATATTCGTCAAGCACATTCTCTGAACTCATTCAAATCGCAACCTTAAAGTTACTTGTTTATTTCAAATGTCATTTAATTTTTAAAGTGTATTAATATGTGTAGATTTAAGATCTGTCGTAGTGAAGTATATAGTTATTTTCTTCTTTGTAAAGGGCATAGAGACATGTTTTGTTTGTGCACTTAAAAGTGTCTCCATATTATTATTATTATTATTATTATTATTATTATTATTATTATTATTATTATTATTATTATTATTATTATTTATTATTATTATTATTATTATTAATATTATTATTATTATTATTATTATTATTATTATTATTATTATTATTATTACAAAAGAAGATTAAAATCAGCCAGTTTAATTTAATTGGTGATTTGGTAATTTGGAATACGGTAACACATTGACAAACAGAGGACATTTGAGTTTATAGGGGTCAGTGTCTAAATTATTCATGTAGGTTATTACTATGTCATTAAATATTGCAGAATGCAAACAAATTGTGATTGACAGGTATCGTAATATCCCTTTAAACGTGGGATATTTCAGATACATTAGTGTATATGTATATTTGCGATTCTCCATACGAAACAAAACTGCCGTAAGTAAATCTCACATGCCCTTTTCTGTAATGTCAACAGCTCATCTTACTTTCTACCTGCAGCTGATCAAATTACACGTTTTGGGCTTAAATCTCAATGGACACAATTTTCTGATCTAGAAAATACTATTCGAGCAACACTTTATCCCAGATCTATTATGTCTTCTATATCTTACACCTTTCAGAAAAAAAATCAATTCAATTTATTGTATTCACAATGATCAAATTACCTTAAAAGTACTATCCTGTTCATATGTGTGTCCAAAATTGCAAGCATTTTCATAGTTATCAGTCTATAGTATTGCACTCAAATTACCAAATATAGGCTTCTTTACACTGTCCGGTACCGGTAACAGTTTTGCCCTGGCACGGGATGTAATATACCGGACCTGTAATGTCTTTCTTTTCTGTCTTGTCCTTGGGTGACATAGGGATTTGTGTGCGGGTTGGTTTGAAGAACACACTAACACTGTAATTGCTAAAAGTCCTTCTAATGGCTTCAGATGTGCCTTTGATGTAGGGGAGAACTATGTGTCCGTTGTTTGGGCGTTTTTCGCCCACATCGCTCGTTTTGTGAGTTTTGGTTGTGTACCTTTATCGAGACCCCATTTGGGGTATCCACATTTTGCTAAAGCTTTGTTCACATGTGATTTCTCGTCCTCGCGATCCTGGTGGTTAGTGACCACGGTGTCAACCCTGTGGTACAAAGTTCGGATGACTCCAAGTTTGTGATCAATGGGGTGATTGGACGAGAAATTGAGATATTGATCGGTGTGTGTGATTTTGTGGTAAATGGTGACTTTAATGGATCTGTCTGGTTGGATTACGGTGAGGGTATCTAGAAAAGCAAGCGAGTTGTTTTTCTCTCCTTCGGTGGTGAATTTGATGTCCTTGTCCAGCGAATTTAGATGGTCAGTAAATTCTTGCGAGTGACACTTCTTAAGTTTGCAATGGGTGTCATCTACATAGCGAAACCACCACAGAGGGGGTCGGGTGCTGTCGCAATAGCTCTCTGTTCAAGATCTTCCATGTAAATGTCGCATAGTATCGGAGAAAGCGGAAGGCCCATGGCCGCACCGTGTAGCTGTTCATAATAGTCTCCGTTGTAAATAAAATACTGTTTCAGACAAGTTTCACAGAGTCTAACTATCTGGTCAGGTGATAACTCAGTTCTATCACCGAGGGCGCTATCCTGTTCTAGGCGAGAATGTACAATCCCAAGTGCTTTGTCCACAGGGACAGATGTAAATAAGGCACTGACGTCATACGATCTTAACTCCTCATCCTCCTCTACTCTTTGATCTTGGATAAGTTCAAACTAATTTGGAAAAGTTAGGTGATGGAAACAACACGCAATGGAGTGTTCAATTTGTGCACATTGGGTAGTCCATAAAACTTATGGCACCTTCATTTTCAATGTCCTGCAGTACCGACACAAGATTTTTTTTGTATCTGGAGGTAGGATCACGTTTTCCTAACTTTTTGTGTGGTATCCCCAAGCAAAGTTTCACACTTTTGGTGATATTCAGTGGTATCCAAAATCACACATAAACGGCATTTATCGGCAGGTAAAATGCGAATGGATTGATCTTTCCTAAGGTCCTGAAGCGCTTTTCTTTCATCTATACTAATGTTCGAATCAATTTTCTTAGGTTTACTTTCACAACTTTGGATCGCAATTCATTCGCTTGAGTATCGGGTAAATTCCGACATGCAGACTCAAAGTTCAAACCGCGAGCGAGAACATGCAATTCTGGATCACTCAGAATACGTTGGGAACAGTTCTTAACCCATTTGGAGATGCAATCCGCGGCAATATTGTTGTTAAATTTGCGTTTATCCTGTTGTTCTTTCCGAGGTAGGAATTAATTCTTTGTGTTTGGATCACAATTTTAAATCAAAATCATGATTTATACCAACACAGATGAACTTTCATGAATAAAAATATATATTTTGCTACAAATGTAACGTCAATGACGCTAATCATATGCTCAGTGTCTGTCATATATATTTTTGTTTTGAAAGTCGGCTGTTGAAAGACGAGAAACATCCATACAAACTACGAAGCATAAGATCATTCACAAACAAATTGCATTTCCAGCACAAACATTCGCTGTGGATGAGCTGCGGCAGCCCATCAATGTTTAATCACAATCAAGCTTTCAAGAAAACTAATTGGCGAAAGCAACACCATAAACAACTGAAACAATCTACAAGAGTACATTGTTATATAGGGCAAAAACCACAAACACAAAGGAGCTCCGTCAGGTTGGCTCAGAAGTGTCAAAATGTGTGACAAGTGGCATATCGATAAAGTTGTTTCTTAACAACTTTTAATCAAAATGGGTTTTTTTATACAGTATGTAAGCATCCTTACATACGAAGTATTCATTAAACCCAACGTGAGAACAGCTATCAGAATTATCCATGCATAGGCATCATGTACTGTAATAAATACATCTCGCCTGCCTTTTTCTAGCATGTCCGCAACACCTCTTAGTCACTCTCAGCTAATCAAATTACACAGTTGAGGCTTAAATCTAAGCAGACACCATTTTCTGATCTAGAAAAAGACCAGTCGAGCAATACTCTATCTTAGCTCTATTATATCTTCGATATCTTACACCCATCGGATTAATCAATTCCTTTGTTGGGCTGACGTTGCCAAATATCAAATTATCTTCAAAGTGCTATCCTGGTCGGTTTCTATTAGTTATAAGTTGCTACAGTTTCAAATCCAATCTAGGTAGTCTAGTAGTAGTATATTCCAATTATCCTGGGATTTACACCACGTCTTGTTTAGAATATCGTAAGTCCCGTATAATCTCCGTGATCAAAATGGGATGCTGTACTTTCTACCAATCGGGTGCGTTTCAAATAATTTTGGTTGAACTCTGAACTCAAATGGACGAATGTTCTCTGATGCACCAGTTATTTTACTTATTAAATATTAGACATAAAACTTACAGAATGAGCATAAAAGAAACGTACTACTTAAGTTTTCACGGTTTATGAACAAATGAGACTATTATTGCTATTATTATTATTATTATTATTATTATTATTATTATTATTATTATTATTATTATTATTATTATTATTATTATTATTATAACCCTGATGTGGTATTGCAGAATCACTTGTTTCGTGGAAATTTGCTGTCGAGACCCGTTATTTTAAACAGAGAATTAAATTTCCCATAAACTTACATTTCCGCATGATATCACGATACATGTAGCTCAGTACAAGCTACTATGCCTTAGAATTCAAGAAAGCGGAACCTGACCTTTCCTGGAGAGCTAACTTTGCTGGCCGGCTTAGCTGTCAATTCAATGGCCAGAATTCGATACTGCGATAGTGTTGTCCGCCTCAGTATAAACTTGTTTTAGACACATCTATTTACAATGATACATTCGGGTATTCTTAAATGCGATTTCATGTAACGTGAGCGCTTTCATAAGACATCGGCGGTGGCGAAAGACAATACCGGAAGCGGTACTAAACATGCAGTGACCTTGTGTATTCAACGTCTCCTACAATGAATTTCATTATAATTTAAGAAAAAAACGTTTAATGAGTTTGGAAGATTACTGTGTTCATAACGGTACATAAAGAGTAATTTGGAGGTTATATATGTCAATGATAACAAGAACGTTGCTGCTTTCATATAGGGAGGATTATTGTGTTCTCAATCTTGTGATCTAATGTTGTGTGTTTGTAGGACCCGGTTCTTTTTCATGGTAGTAAAATGAATGAAATTTGTTTTGCTCACATTGAAAGAGAGTTCCCAGATAGCAACACTACGTTTGGCCCAACGTCGGTCCAACGTGAGCGAACTGACCTTTCAACGTTGGACCAACGGTGCTTTTTGACGTTGGCCCAACGTGATTTTGGTCAGGCGCCCAAACTCCAAAACGTTGGGCCAACGTTATTAATCCTAGGCATTGACCAACGTTGATCCAACCATTAGCCAACGTTGATCCAACCATTGCCAAACAAGACCAATGAGACAAAAATCATGAAAAAACCAACAAAAATAGTTACTTGTGTATTCTGTGCTTACTTTAAGTCTTAAATTACCTGTCATAATGCGCAGAAATTAATTCTGCTTCGACGGCATACGAGCAACCATTTTGGTAATTGATCATTCATTAAGTAGTGGTAATTACTTATTAGTATATAGGTGTTTATTATATTTCTACCTGAACCAAAACTGTGTTGCCGAACCAAACCAGTGACTTACAAATGGGATCCATTTTAAACACAAGTCCCACTTCGGTCATTGTAGCGTTCTTAAAGAAACTTTTTCTTTCAAGTGTGACTTTAAAGCCCTGCGAAATACAGTACATTAATGCCTACATTCGACCAAAAGCCATCATAGGAGGATACAGCTCTCTCATTTCAACACATCAGTCCTGATAAGAAGCCAAGCGTCAACATTAAGGTTTTTGATTCGTTTTCTTCATCTTGTCAGTTCAAATTACTTACTCATCAAATAATGTAAATGAGATCCAATGAATGCTGTTTGGAAGTTGTTTTACCCTGAAAACTGACACAAAATAAAATACCAAGGCACCCGATCATATCGTCAGCCGATAACAAACTTAGAAATAGGGTTACACGTTTTACCCACTCAACTTTCCAACGCAATTTATCACAATACCCATATACCCATAACCTCTTATACGCTCCTTCTGTTTCAAAATAACATCCCACATAGCCTAGATAAATTTTGACAAAAGGTAGGTTAGTATTTCCTAAAGATATCAAATAGTTAGGAGCACAAGGAGCAAAAAATAAGGGTTTATGGAAACGACTTCATATCATACAGGAGTACATAGAGAAACACCTCCGAAGACCGGTATGGGTCGGCAACAAGGCTCGGATCTACTTGGACTCGAACAGTAAGAGATTGGGATGGCTGACAGCATCAACAGACGCCTAAGATGATACGCCTAACGTTGGACGTCCAAGATTGCATGCAATTGTAGACGTCCCAGATGCAATCTCTTGGACGGTTAAGATGCATCTAAAGATGTACATAACAGCCAGTTATATAGTGCAGGCATCTTGAACTTTAAAGAAGTATATAATAGCCAGTTATAAAGTGCTATTAGTGCAGGGATTAGGAATGCGCCTCGCCTGGAAGAATCTTACTTCCATGCTGATGTTGGATAAATTCCACTTGCAACCTTATGTAACTGCTGTGTAGTTATATACGTCCATCACTAAATCCAATGTCCAATATAGTTGCATCCTGGACGTCTAAGATTGTATCTTAGACGTCCAAGGTTAGTTGTACAAAAACCTTTGGCGCCCCTTTTACTAGTTTTATTTAAAATCAATGCACTGTCATCACTGTCTTAGATTTATGGCAAAGTAAATCCAAGAACATAATCAATGTCAGTCGAGTCGTCTTCAGATGCCATCTTTTGGTTATGATTTCAAAGTTTCTGTTGTAGGAACTCATTTTAGTCCGCTTTTCAATTTTTTCAAATAACAAAAATAGCGGGATGTGTCTGCAAATATCACTGGAGAATATGTTGCAAAAAATACACATATGAAATATTTGTATATTTTCATTCAAACTGATTACTAGATAAAATATCATGATGATATACCGTCGATATATCAGGAATATTCATTTCGGTAATGTGAAGAAAAATTGCACTCATCAACATGAACTTATTGACAAACACAGACTAGAAACCCGTAAACACCTATAACGCTTTTCTAAAATTGCTCGTCTCACTTACTGTTTGAAATGACAAGGTTTTTGGACTGCACTTGGAGCCACTATGAAATGAATGCAATAATATCGTTATGAACACTGCACGGCAGAGTGCCGAATACGCATAATTGCTGTTCTGAGTAAACGGCGTTTGAAAATCTTGGTACCATTCCATTGGTCCTGCTAAACATTGAGTACATTCTTGAGCACTCATATGAAATGTATATTATACCCGCCAAAAGGGTATTTACAGCTATTCGGCTTTATGCTAAATCCAAAATGTCTTTACCGCTGCGCAAATAGTTGTACACGAGGTCGAATACGCATTCAACTACTTGTAAACCATAGCATGCATTCTTGATTTGGTGTTTTTGTGTAGGAATTACTGGTTTTCCTAAGGTTGTAGGCTTTGAATGTGATACATAAGTTATAAATAGTCATCCCTGTAATATTTAGCAAAAATTCGAGGATTTTAAAGCAGAAATAATCATATTGGCCTATATTTTGCGTATAATTTTTGGGATTTCACGAGGGCGCACTCACATTATTAAACCATAGCGATATTATGTGGGGAATGTTTGTACTTATATTGGTATCAGCGGATAGAAGATACTTATAGCTATCCATTGGTATAAAATATAATAGTATTGGACATTAAATATAGAAAATTCGGGGTTTCCAGCTATAAAATACTGTAGATCAACCTGATTTATACAGCTAAGTATACGATTCGTCTTTTGGTCAAATTCATTAATCGCACTCAGGCGCGTTTCGTCCAAATCAAAATTTCGGTATCTACGTCAGGGAGTAAGATTTACCATTAATTGTTGGTGGAAATAAAAAGATCACCGAAAACATAATCATAAGTATACAATAACTCAATTTACTCAAAATTCTCGATTCGTCACTCTGCCGAATTCATAACGATATCATTTCAAAGCGGATTAATATTTCAAAGATGTTTATAATAAAAACTTGTCTCTTCAAAATCAGGTTCAGGCAAGTTACTTATGTCGTTTATGTTTCGTACTTATTGAACGGAGTGGGTGATGGGAACTCCAGGTAATTTCATAGTTGGTACAATTGTTTCATATATGGTCAATTTTGTAAACAAAAGTTGACAAGCGGCTTTCAAAATCATTTTAGCCATTACTGTGAGCTTCAGCATTCAAACTTTTTTAAAGTTTAAAACAAAATTAAAAATTAAGTTGGTTATATTAAAATGGAAATATAGTATTCCTTGTAATAATACTTCCACTTCCTTTCAAATTTTCTTATTATTCAGATCAAGATGCAAAGTTCCATGAACGTATCTTGTTTAATATACTAGTAAGGATATTGGAAATAATTCATTGGTTCGTGTGATAGAAAGAACTTGATGCATTATTGAAGACATATCAAATCAAGATATAGACGTTTACGTCCTCGTACGTGGAAGAAAGAAAAAGCTTATAAAAATGAATTGTCAAATCCATTAACGAAGTAAATTATACCGAATTAATAGCTTGTATTTGATTTTGTGCACTTAATACTAGATAGATTAAAAAGATGTTAAAATATCCGGTGAATATTTACAATTGCAAATATGTATTCAAAAGAGACTCAAAATTCATAGTCAAACAAATATGGATCAGTCAAGGATTGTGGTGTCTGAACAAGCGTTGAAATACTATATAAAAGAGTTGTCATAAAATTTCAATTTGGTACCCCATTTAACAGAATACGGATTCAAAATGGAACTATTGAGTTTCAATCATTTGACTTTGATACATTCACATTGTTTATATTTGATTTATATTTACCATACAGCAGAATTAATGAGAATTTTCCTACTCCAAACCCTCAGAGACAAGAATTATCATTTGACTTGCATTGCTTATGTGTTAAAAATTTCATCTCAACTATATCGATGGGGTTTGATCGGTTTTTTCAAACATTGATGACATGAAATTTCTCTGTTAGCTTCTGATTAACCAGGGAGAGACGTAATCTTCTTAAAGAAATTTGTTTCTTGATAATCTACCATTATAATGAATAACCAGTTGTTTCTATTCTTAAAGTACGCCGCAAGCGGTATGCGGCTGGTCCATCCTATACATCCTATTTTCCAGTGACCATGTTTCGGCTCCATACCCGGGTATCATCCAATTATTGACTTACTTACTGAGCAATTGTCTTCTTAATAACATCGCTTACACATTCTACATCTTTTGACATTCTAGTACATATCGTTGCTCTAGGTTTAGCCTAGATTCTTTATATATTGAAGCACAAAATGGCTGCACCACAATTCGGATAAGTTGAATTTGGGGCGAAGCTCTCCAACAGATGAACAAAAGTACGTAGACTGTTTGTCTCCGGGACATTTTGTTATCTTTCTTACCATCTCACCATCATAATACGTCCTATGTAGTAAACGCGTTCCTCTTCTTCAATCCTAGTTATTGAGATTAATAGTAAGCGTCTCTCTCATTGTTTTAGCTTCATGAACACTTATCTATTAAATACGTATAAACGATGTCTTCTTTAACTAATTTGTAAATAATTTAGCTTTTGCACTACTATACTAATGCGCTAAAATAGTACGAGGAGGTAAATAGTTTAGTACAACTAACATGTTTACATATCTAAATGGGCCAGTGTACCGTGCTAATGGTCCTACTAATTTACCATGGATTGTTCTTATGACCCAGTTAATCTACAGGGATGGTAGCCGCAGTCTGTGGCCCTCGCGGACTTAGCGAGCGCATAGCGCAAGGTATTCAATTGAGCGCGTCTCACGCAACCTCTCTGGATAGTATGCTAATAGCAACAGAGCCCGAAAGTAGTGCTACAGGGATGGTTGAATAGAACAAATGTATTTTCAACAAGTGAATGTATTTTTATCATTGACATTATATTTATAGTATACAAATATTGACTGATATGAGGGGCATGGTTAAGATTATAGGCCCAAGGTGATCTCAAAACCATGCTATGACCCGAGGCACAACCGAGGGTCATAGCATGGTTTTGAGATCACCGCGGGCCTATAATCTTAACCATGTCCCGAATAAAGCAGTCAATATTATTTTGTTTTATATACCGAATGGATACGTGGCTGATGCGATTGCGCATTTTGATCGGGACGCACGTGACCGGTCCATACATTAGTTCATTTCCATGGACCGGTCCATAGTTCATTTTGAGGGCATAGTTAATTCAATGACTGCACATTAAAACAGTCAGATGACAGGAATCTATATATTAGGTATGTAATTATAATTATAATATAGTCCTAATTGTATAATCATTTATAATTGTAGTTGGATTTATAGTTGTAGTTAGAATGCGGAGTTATGCACATATCAAATGCAACCCCGGCCCCTGGGGACCCGGGGATGGCCGGGTCGTGGGCCGTGGATTTTTGGTTTAAAAGTTCAAGTCCCGGGTAAACACCTGACCAGTCCCGGACCCACCTGGGCAAAACTCTCAGCCACTCCCCGGCCCTCCCGGGGCGAATAACCGTTGCAAACCGATGCAAACCCCGGGTATTCCTCGGCCCAAGTTCCCGGCCCTGAGCATAGGATATAGACCTGTTGATCTTAATATGGTTTTAATATCGCGGCAATCTTGTCATGCGTGCTCAAAATTCGCGGCAGGTATGTCTTCAATGGACTGCCGAGCTCTGGACATGCTGGGTGAATTTGATACCCGGATTTGATATGCCCGTGGCCAGGAGGGTGCAGGGAGTGTGACGTGACATGGCGGGGGGATCTTCCTGGTTGAAGGTGTACGGGGACGTGCCACAGTTTTGGGGTGATTTTGGCACACTGTCGAAGGAATTTTACGTTGCATATATCAATGTCGGACCCCAGTCACCCGACTTTCCCACTTAGTCACTTCGCGTATTTTTCATGCTTTATAGTGGCAGGGGGAACGGGACAAGAGGGAGATACCTGTGTGCCATCACTATATAATTATAATATGCATGCTTGTTTTAAATATTACGAGGCGTGAATGGCGGGTCGGAAAATACCGGGAATAAACCAGGAATATCGTATTGATGTATGCCTATATATGATTAAAACATATCAAAGATATGAAGAAACAGATTACTACATTTACATCTGTCCAGGATACGGGAGTGGCGAATGTTCGATCTTTGCATAAACATTTTAAGCACATAGTATTATAGGCCTATACGATTTTTTTATGTCAATCCAAAATGCAACTTCAATTATAATGAGGCTATTCTGTATAAGGCCCATACCCCATCCAAACATGCCTACCTTGAATCTTGTTTAAAATCAAATGACCATCTATCAAACTTTTGGCGCACAAGTTATTAATATTTTGTTTCACGAGGTTGCCATTTTGCATATTATTTAAACATCCTTTCAACGATTTGTGATCAAAAATCTCGGCGGGTCGTTAAAACTTAAAACTAACGTAAAAAATAAAAACCAATACATTCAACATAAATAAGCGTATAGCATGCCCTCGTCTGCACATGCATAAGAAGCCAGTGTGGTCTGGTTAAACATGCTAACTTTAGAGCCCCGTTAACGTTTAAATAGCAGATACATCATGTACATGGCCTACTGCAAAATTTGGAAACAACAGCCATGATTTTGTGGATTATTAATATACATCCACGGCTCAAGTACGGCCAAGTGATAGGATTCCCCGGCCCATAAACGCGGACATCCTTACTAGTAAACCACGGCCATGTTCACGACCCATTTTACTGGTTGGAAAACCCCGGGTAAGTTACGACATAATCCCGGGTCTTGCCCGGGTAAAGTCCCAGCCCAATTTCCCGGGGTTTTGGCCGACGTCAATTCTTATACCAGTCCCGGGTAAGACCCGGTTCCCCCCGGGACACAGGCTGAGTCAAATCCCGGGTCACATGATGTCAAGTCCCGGACCATCCCCGGGTCCCCAGGGGCCGGGGATGCATTTGATATGTGCATTAGAGTTATAATTAAAGAGTTATAGTTTTGAGTTTAGGGTTCCACTACATCACGGGAGTAAGAGATCGTCCATGATGATCAGATATAAACCTAGTAAATGCAAACTCTATAGATTCAATCTTCTTAGACAACTACAAGGAGTACATAATTATACTCCACATTTAATAGTGGTACTCTACCATCAGCTATTCTTTATTCTGGGAGACCTGTAAAGGCATATCATTTTACAGGGTACAGCCACTTACCATGACTACAGTATAGTTTCAACAATGTATTATGTGAAGGCATTCCAATGCAGGGTTCACCAATGCGTTATGGTAAGGCATTCCGCTACATGGTATAGGTACTTACTATGACTATAACACAGGTTAAACACTGGTATATGCGAAGCTATAGCATAGTTTCAACAATGCATGGCAGAGGTAAAGAGAACGTTTGCGTGGTAGTAACATATATCTAATTCCAACCGTAACTTGAAATCAAATATCTCTAACTCTATATCTAACTGTAAAGTAAGTCAACTGTAATTAAAGTAATTACAGCTATAGGTGACCCCGGAGTGACGTCACAAGCCGTTGACCTCCGTTGACAACAAATCCGATTCAGAAGTCCAAATGTGTAGTTTTCTGTGGTTTGTCCCTTTTCAAATCGGCCAAAATACTACCATTTCTATAACTTCTCGACATGGGGCCTCCAGCCAACAACAAAAATAAAGACTCTCCTCTACATGTTCATGCGTTCAGCTTCACATAAAATGCAATTTTCGCCAAGTATTTTAACCTTTATTTTACCGAAATCGGCCGAGAAATTTGCTCGATTCGAGGTCAAAACAGAACGTAAACAACTGAATGAGCTCTGCTACAAGTCTTCAAGTAGCCGCTCAGCTGCACGATCTATTGTGGGTTGCAAAGCGTAAGTGCATGTAGCCGACTGTAGCGTCATGTAAAATAAGTACCCGGATGACCGGGGTGACCTATAACTACAATCCCAACTAAACTGCTCCAAAAAAGAAACTTACCAGGTAAGAAATTTGTCTGTCAAATTCAAACGACAAATTGTGTTACACTAAATGGGATATGAGTGAAAGCAGTGTTAATTGACGCGAATTTTTACACCTCATTTGTTGCAAACGGATGAGTATTTTTGAAGTTATGCTTATTTAACCGAACCTATCCACTGGAATGAAAGTTGCACTCATACCACTTGAGATGGTTGGCAGTATACAGGTGTAATCAGTGTTCTCCTCTTCTTGAGCAGGAAAGTGTGAGTTGACAAAGAATAAAAGAATAAAAGTTCTGAACATCCTTTCATGTGTCTGTTTATTGTGTGAATTCATTGGGGCGGACCTGCAACTTTCAAATTTGATAGTAGGCTTGTTCAAATGAGCATAACTTCAAAAGTTTTGTAAATGTACACCGCTTCCACTCATATGCTATTCAGTATAATACGATTTGTCGTTTGAACTTGACAGACGAATTTCTTACCTGGTAAGTTACTTTTTGGGACCAGTTTATAACCTATAAACTCAACTATAACTATAACTACAACTCCTACTATTATGGTAAACTCAATTATAATACCAACTATAGCTACAACTACAACTATAAACTATTAAAAAAAACTCATTTGATTAATACCCACCGATATTCAGTGAACAGACCAAACATTGACATACACTTTTTTACCACACTTAACCCCTACTTACACTCGTTCCGATATTCCATAATAGTGAACTACGTTTATTCTCCATCACGTTTTGCTAAAGATAAAGTCAATTAGTCCTGACAACAAGGATGTACAGAGACACCCGCTGGGATTACTTTGTGTTTCATTCCAATTTGTCTGAGAACAAATGTGTCAAGTTTTGTCTTAGATCTGTCAAAGTGTGCTTAGAGGGAGACGAACGCCGCCCAGTGTATTTCTGAATTGGTCATAAGCGCGTTAAAGCAGACGTGAAAGTTGCTAATTCACATTCGTCAAGCACATTCTCTGAACTCATTCAAATCGCAACTCAAAAGTCACTTGTTTATTTCAAATGTCATTTAATTTGTAAAGTGTATAGATTTAAGATCTATCGTATGTAGTGTAAATTTGTAGTTAAGATAGTAATTATTTTCTTCTTTGTACAGGGCATAGAGACATGTTTTTGTTTATGCGCTTAAAAGCGCCTCCATATTATTATTATTATTATTAAAAAAGCAGATTAAAATCAGCCAGTTTGATTTAATTGGTGATTTGGTAATTTGGAATACGGTAACACATTGACAAACAGAGGACATTTGAGTTTATTGGGGTCATCGGAAAATATTCTTTTCTTTCAAAAATATATCGAGATCAATCTGTACATAATATAGAACACTCGCAAAAGGACATTACGTATATTGCTTCTTATCTATTTGGTGATGATTGCATGATTGTGGGTCCGTGGCCGTCTATCTTTTAGCTAAATGTTTCGTAAGGTTCGCGAAATTTGTTCAAAAGTATCATACATGTATTAAAGTAGTGATTGCTAGATAACGCTCTATTTCCTAACAAATATAATTTGTACTAATACGGTGGCTCAATGGTTACGGCCTTGGACCCATAATCTGAGAGCTTGTTCGACGTGCGTGGGTTCGATTCCCCGTTCCACCACCGTGTTGCGCCCTTGGGCAAGGCGCTTTACCTCGCTTGCCTCACCCCACCCAGGTGCAATGGGAAGCTGTTAGGGGCAGTCACAGTCGTTGTACTGATGGACCCTGCGCCACTTGTAGGCTGCAAACGTGGTTCCAACATATTCTAATGACGGCTGAATAAATGTAAAGCGCTTTGAGGCTGTTTACGGCATAGAGCGCTATATAAATATCAACATTTATTATTTTAAATTTAATTTCAAACTATTTAACGTGTTTTGATGGGATTAAAACAACCTTATTGTCTATGAAGTCAAAATCTGAGCTATACTGTGATGTTATGACGTATTTAAAACATACTTTAAAATCATACTTAAAAGTATGATTGACTGAAGCGACGTACTTTTAATATTTAAAGAAGTCCTTGATATAAAGCATACCAATCAGTATTATCAATACACATGATTGGTAAAGCTATGAAAACGTGTTACATTTGCAAATCAGAACATCGTACAAATATAAATTAGACATGACCTTATTGAAGCATATTTCATGTTTAAATATCTGGGTCTTACATCGACCGTTGATTAATTAAGTTATCTAAATGACATTAATGCACTTTAACCGGGTAAGCGATGAAATAACACATAGTAAGATGTCTTAGGCTCCAAGATGGTTTTTTTTTGCATCACGGCGTTCTATTGATTAACCAAATTGAAATAATATGTTACACAGTATGAACAGTGGTAAGAAATACATGACTTGGACATCGAAATCATGTAAGTAGACCAAAGGTAAGAAAATATGTCATCATTTTGCTTTCATAATCTACTGAACCCAGGGCCTAGGGGCACAATAACTTGGGTTAAGGGATTGAATTTTGCCCCCCCCCCCTCTTTTTTTCAATAATAATACCAAAACAGTAATCCGCAATGCCCTGTTGATAAAAATCTTTCAAAGTCTATGCTGAACTATGGGGTTCAGCTATAGAAACTAGTCAGGAAAAAAGCTGGATGAGGTATGGAGGCTGGTTGGGTGTGGTTATGGGGCGTTAAAAACACTAACCACGAAATGTAGATCCAAATACTTTGCCCCACAGTGCTTCAAAGAACCACTTACTGCGAAATATTGAAATCCTTACCAAATTACGGCGCAGGGATCCAAAGAGTCACAAACCACTAGATATGGATATTTATCTGGTTTGTCCCGCAGGGCTTCAAAGAACCACTAACCACTAACTTCGTGACTTAGTGCTTGTGTTACAAAGGCCATCATTTGATAACTAAAGCTCTAAGTCACGAGGTCCTAACTTAGTGACTTTAAGAGAAGAAGTCACGAACTCGTGAGCGTGTGCGTGAGTTCTTGAGTTCGTTAAGTTCCTGACTTTATGTCATGAAAATAGGATCTCGAGATATAAAAAAAAAAGTGGTTGGGCTTGTAATCAAAATACTGACGCCGTAAAAATTGAACAGATTTCATGAGTTCTTAATATTCTGAGTTGTCTTAGTTGTTTCTTTATTTTCATATCTTTACTATTTTTTTAAATTTCAAACTGGCAAAATCAGGAACACAAGAAGTCAGAACTCATGATCTTGACTTCCTGAGTTTCAAAAAGAACAGCATGTCCATTAGTTACTTCCGTTAAGGTTAGACTTCGGGATGATTGGATAGGGATGTCTATAAACTTAGCCATTTAATATTACGCTACATGTATTTGCCCTTAAGGGGGTACTACACCCCTGGCCAATTTTGTGCCTATTTTTGCATTTTTCTCACAAATTATAGCACATTGGTGACAGGTAAGATATGAATATTATAGGGGCAAAGACTACAACTACTGTACTGAAAATTCAGCAACTCAAAGCAAGTAGTTATTGATTTATTGATCAAATATTGGTTTTCCCTCATTTTTAACTGTAACTCCACAACTGTTGTCTGTGCTGAAATAAAATTTCCAGTGCAGTAGTTGTAGTCCTTGCCCTTATAATATACATATCTTACTTGTCCCCAATGCGCTATACTTTTTGAGAAAAATGCAAAAATAGGCACAAAATTGGGCAGGGGTGTAGTACCCCCTTAACAGAGTCTAAAATAATATGGAATAAGGTTTTTAAGTACCAAAATGTTCCTTGTCTGCAGGAGTAATCTCCTTGTCTGCAAAATGTTCCTTGTCTGCAGGAACAACTCACCAGGCTGACTTGTTATGTGCATATACGGACATTAATGGGTTTACTTGAGCCCATATTTATTGGTCGAGCTATAAGCTTTAAAATATTGGACGAGAAGAAGTCGTGTCCAGTGTTTTAACACTTAAAGAGAGACCAATAAATACTGGGCATTATGTATTGGATCCAATATTTTCACACAGTTGTATTCATCAAAACATAATAACGGGCATATTTGACCAATTTATATCAGGTTGCATAACTAGGTTTTGAAATTGATCCATATATAGCTGTTTTCCATTCAGACATCGGTGGGCTTATAGTATTATATACAGTAGCATCATGTTTTTAAGTAAGTAAACTCAAACCCTTTCCTGAGCCAATAATCTCACTTATTTCAATATCTCAAGAAATCCAATACATGTTCATCTTTTATTCGTCAGTAACGTGATTAAGTAATGGCTGTATATATTTTTGCTTGATTGATCTGAGTGGTGTAACATAGAGTATTGAATTAAGACACGTGTTGTAAAAAATCCTGCACTGGATATACTTAGATTAAGTAAAACTACACGTGTGGTGTTTCAAAATTGGATTGAATTTCACTGCAGAAAAAATAAAAGTTACAAACTGTGATTTTTTTATGTTACAATTTTGATTCTTATCATTAACAAATATGCATCCTTTTTTTTTAATTAAAAGGGCATTTCGTGATCCACAACATCATCCTCCCACTTTAAAAAAAAAATTGATATTTTTATACCACTGGAAGCCTCTGGCTATATTATGTTTATGTACAGAAAATTTCTTGCAGATTATTTCGTTTAGCAAAAAGATCGGGGAATTTGAACGAAATTACAACACATTGTTGATGGATACACATAACCATGCATAACTCGCAAGCGCAAAATCGGAATCAGGTTAAACTTTGGGAATAAGCTATTTTCGTGGATATCTACTGAAAAATGTCATAAAAAGAGGATGCTAGGATCACGAAATACTCCTTTAAATAAGTAACTTAGTGCCTTCCTCTTAATAAACATATCGTTTTCATCAGGTAACCACAACATGTCCATGTAGACACCAAATAGATTCTTCGCAGTATAACTTTAACTTCATATCTGATCCGCCTACTTCTAGTGCAACAAAACTAAATATGTTTGGTAAGTTTGACTGGATACACTGGAGAGATTGCGATTTCCAAATGTAGCATCGAACGTACGTGGAATCTGTTCAAGGGCGTAAATCGGGTGGGGGACAGGGGGACACGTCCCCCTCACTTTTTAAAGTGGGGGGGGGGGGACAATATCAAATGTGCCCCCCCACTTTTTGGTAACAACACCCAAAAAAAAAAAAGGAAAAGAGAAGAGAAAGGAGAAAAGAGAAGTGAAAAGGAGAAAAAAAGAAGAGAAAGGTTAAATTGCATGTAATTGAGTATGCCCATCACCCCATGCCTACAAAAACAGATTTCAACATCAATCTATGCATGCTTTTATTGTGAATCTCAAATCTCAAGTAAAATTTTGACAAAATGACTTCAATTGGACCTTCATTTTGTAAAATTTTCCAACGTCTGAAAGAACATCCCCTCAGACACACCCCCCCCCCTTGTGTGTATAGGCTTATAAACAAGTGGTCGCTACACCCGCAGGCGCGGATTCAGGGGACGGGTCTTATAGGCCTAACATATCAGTGGACCTGTGTAACATTTAAAATTTTGCTAATTGAGTTCGGACCCTTTTTTCTGTTTAAGCAATGATTTAAATAGTGTAAATATCATGCACCAAATGGCTTCAATTGGACCTTCATTTTCCAAAATAAACGGTCCAACTTCTCAGGGTGGAACATCCCCCTCAGACACCCCCTGCGTAGAGGGTAAACAAGTAGCCATTTTCGGTTCTGCTTTCTACATTTGCCAATTCATGTAATTTATAGGCCTACGATAATTAATAGGGAAAACGTTTTCACAAAAAGGCTTCATGGACCGCCATTTCACAAATATTTGGCTTTTTTAAACTAAAATTTTACACACTAATAGTGCCAAAATGGGCCACCAAATCGCTTCATTTAGGTATTAATTTTGCAAACGTTTCTTACTTCTCAGGGGGCACATCCCCCTCAGACACCCCCTGCGTAGTGGGTAAACAAGTAGCCATTTTCACTTCTGCTTTCCACATTTGCCAAATTATGTAATTTAGGCCTACAATAATAGGGAAAACGTTTCCCCGAAAGGCTTCGTGGACTGTCATTTCACACATTTTTGGCTTTTTTAAACTTAAATTTTACACACTAATAGTGCCAAAATGGGCCACCAAATCGCTTCAATTAGATATTCATTTTGCAAAAGTTTCTTACTTCTGAGGGGGCACATCCCCCCTCAGACACCCCCCTGCGCCGCGCAAGCACGACGCGATGGCCGCTTTGCGGCCATTTTTTACTGTATTTATTGATTTCCCCAACTTTCAGTGTGTCCCCCCCCACTTTCAAAACGGATTTACGCCCTTGAATCTGTTCAAAATCCCGTCACAGGAGAATGGTTTTGAATAGATTCCACGTACGTTCGATACGATTGGAAGTCGCGACCTTTCATGTTTGGTCCATATCCGTTAGTAAATTATTTAAGTTCCTAAAATTATACATCGCACACGAAGCCAAAAGCTCGTTTTAGGTAACTTACATTAAGCTGGCAAGCTTAAAGAGGTTTCAAATTAATTAACGCACTTGAAACAATTGCACAAATACGAGCGGGCGATGTCATTTTAGATTACCTCTATTTTTACCTTTCGTAAAACAAAAACAATCATTAATTGCATATCGCTAAGGAAATACCTAATATTACAGTAGTTCGTGAAATATATAGGGGAGAGCAGATCAAATCTCTGAAACGGGATTCAACGCTCGTATTTCGAAATTTGTAGTAATCATGATTGTAAATGCAAACGTAAGGAACTACAATGGACTAAAATGTCAATCTTGATCACGGAAAACCTAGTTTTAAAACAATACGCTGATATGGTGATTTATCCTAACTTACAAATTAGAGCGCCTTCAATAACCCCGTACACGATACTAGATTAATACAATAGCTTACACCTGATCTGAAATGTAATAAAGCATCTAAAATAGGTCAAGTTTTATACTGTTTGCAGGCGTGATTTCAACAGTTATGAAAGTTATCAAGGAGCCTTTTATTATGAAGTTGCAGGCACATTTATTACCTCTCAAGCGTTTCATGTGTTGACATATCAAACCGAATCCTCAATTTACCGACAATAATAAGTTATTCAATGAGGTATGAATCGGATGACGTACTTAAAATCGACTTGTCTCCGCAGTGTCTTGATTACTTAAATACTTGAACTTTTATTTAGTGTCTACAATTTGACCCAATCCACTTATAACATACTTCAACTTTAAGAATAATGATTACCACTGTTATATACATATCGTTGAATATAAAAATCTGCTGTGCTTTCTGGGCATTCATCTCCTCGTCCATGCATTCATCACCTTTAGGCCAATCAAATTAAAAAATCATCCACCACTAATTGCAAAAGAAAACATTTAACCACCATTCATTTACAGAACATATTAAAAGTCCCCAAAAGTCCAAGTGGTGGAACAATGCCTAATTTGCCAAAATGGCCGCTTATGCAGGGGAGAAATTTCAAATTTAATCAATTATTGTTAAAATCAATAACAATGGATTTCTTTCGTCAAAAGGATTCAGAAAAAGTATAGTTTGATATCTCCGATATACATTTCTTGAGTTATGGCGGAAGGGTCAAATGTCATAATATGGATTCCACAGAGGGACAAAAATTGAAAAATGCTCTGATTTTAATTTTTTTAAATGGTTTCATATTGCTCCGCTTGCAAAAACAGTTGAAAAAAAAAGAGTATTTCACAACATCTCATGTGGTAACATGGCAAAGAAGGTCGAATTCCATTGAGTCCTGTTGACCTTGACCCATTTTATGATGTTACCTCCTCAGTGGATTCCTGGAAACCAATGGGGTTGACGGTTTTGTCGCCGTCGACCCGACTTACTCCTAAATTACTCAAGGGATATAAAGATATATGGACTTAAAGGTCCATGCCGTCGTTGGCCTGGTCAACTGGCAGGTTTATGCAGGAACTAAGGGTGGTGCAATAATTATGTGTACCCCTGGGGGGGGTGAATTATAGGGGGGGCAAAGATTTTTTGGCAGGCCAAAAGGGGGGGGCAAGCATTTTTTGGCAGGTGGAAAGGGGGGGTCAATCGATTTTTGGCAGGTCGAAAGGGGGGGCAAGCAATTTTGGCACAGATATTTTGGGCACCGTTTCTATATTACGCCCTAAAAGGCGTAGGAAAACATTAGGAACACGTTCAAATATGCAAAATTTCCTGCTCGCTGCGCTCGCACTATATGATAAGACAATTTAAGGTTTTAAAATTCGGGTTCCCCAAAATCTTGCATGTGTAAGGGGGGCAAAGATTTTTGGCACATCAAAGGGGGGCAAAGGTTTTTGGCACGTCGAAAGGGGGGGGGTAAAGATTTTTGGCACGGCCAGAGGGGGGGGGCAAGCGATTTTTGGCAGACCATTTTGAGAATTCACCCCCGGGTACACATAAATTATTGCACCACCCCTAAATACAACAATTACTAAATGTTTATACTAGGATTTGGGCAAGTAACCTTGTCCTTACATATCACTATGTTCTTTTAGATGGTCAGGACCTTGGCGAGTTGGACGATTTTATTATCATGGATTATGTTATGCTATAAAAAAGCTAAGCTTGTGTAACATTTTATGAATATATCCAGAAGTGCTGGTACCTCTTTAAGCCTTTAAGCAGCACTAATCATTCTTTTGACAATAAGGATGTCAAAATATTATACCAAGAAAGCATAATGGTTTGAGTGAAGGGGGCAGTTTACGTGAAACAGGAGGGGCCTTCATTTAGTAAGTTGGGGTGGGGTGGATTGGGGCTGAGTTAAGATCAAAATGCTTCCTTATTTTTTAATTAGTAACTACTATTACAGTACATTGTAACGACACAGCAACAGCCACAGTTGGCAACAACCGTACATTTATTCTTTTCTTGACTTCTGTAATTTGCCGACAATCCTATGGTTTTGCCGATAACAGTCACTTTTTGCCGACAAAATTAACAGAATTCGGGGTGCCGACACAAACCCCCCACCCCACCCATAGCAGCACCAATAGCAGCGGCCCTTGCAACCAGTATATCCAT
The DNA here is from genome assembly GCF_039555335.1 of Amphiura filiformis. Taxonomy (NCBI): domain Eukaryota; kingdom Metazoa; phylum Echinodermata; class Ophiuroidea; order Amphilepidida; family Amphiuridae; genus Amphiura; species Amphiura filiformis. Next base: position 82,102,907 of record NC_092631.1, read on the forward strand.
CGGAAGCAGCACAGGTGTTTGACAGTTTCGGTTTCGAACACAGAATTTTATAATCCTGAACAACAGAAAATTTTATAATTTTTACCTTACTTCATGTTTCGTTTTTTTATGCCAAGCCATCTTGTCCATAATATTAAAAGCTGGATAAATCTATGTATCGTATTACATGATAGAGTGTATCAATCATCTTTGATCATTTTGTGAGCATTTCTTTCACCATTAATTTATCACATTGGCACTACTTGTCTTGTCTATAAACGAAACTTGGCTCGTGTTGTCTGAATGCCTCGACAGTCCCAGTCTAAGCATATGTCTAAAAGCTACACGAAATAATGATCTTTTCCTTTAAGAATATTTTAAACTTTTTGGAATGTTTCAAACTCCATGAGCAGTTCCAATTCTGCCAGTTACTTTAAGGTCAACATTAAACATGCAACATTTCACATACATATATTATTGGATACGGTATCATTCAATTCCATGCGAAACCGGCGCCGACAAACCAGTAATATCTTGTATTTCTGGTATAACAGCTCCTCATTATTAAGGCATCTCAATATGAAAAAAAAAACTGTTATAGGTAATTTCACCTGCTTTTTATGGCATGTTTACAGCTTATATTACTTATTTACCTTCAGCTGATCAAATTACACGTTTGGTCTTAAACCCCAAAGGACACGATATCCTGATCTTATCGAGGCTAGTCTAGCAACACTTTGTCTTATCTTCGATACACCCATTGGAATGATATCAATTATTTTATTGGGTTCACAATAATATCAAATTACCTTCGAATCATCTAAAGTCTCTATTCACAATGGCAAACAGTTCACAGTCAATCTGTATGTCTACATGCAAAAGTATCATGTGATTTCATCCCTTGCTTAGAATAAATCTGCATTCTATAAGATAAACATTTCATATAGGCTGCTGCACTCCAGAGAACATATAACAGCAGCCCGAGTTTACACACATGCGATACTCTCAATGTCTTCAAGTATATTAGAGAATAAGATAAATGTTTTGAAACCTATCCGTGTTTCCATTGCCTGATATAACACGGGATATAACATTATTTTAAAGGACATATCTATTGCAAAACCAAGTTAAATTCTATTTGTATTTCTCTTGAAAAAAAAATTGTGTTGGTAAAATGCTGGCTCGTACAGCCCTTTTCAGCGTTCGAAGCGAAATTGATTTCCAATGCAGCAGACAGATGACGTACATAATGAACAGTAATTTTGATGTTCATTGGTGTATGTAAAGTGCAACCTTCATCACGAGAAATTGGTAAGGCACAACAAATGGTTAGTTCCATGGTCATGTAAATTGGTTATTTGCATAATAAATACAATATTGATATGTCATGCTCAAATTCTGCTCTTACGGTGAAATTGATCTAAAATATTTTTTCATCAAGTTGTTATACATATGAATTGCAATGTCACAATTTACTAATATATAATAAAGAAGCGGCCTGATTTTATCCATATTGCGTACAAACCATTACATATGTAGTACTTGACTCGGAGTTTTTTCTGATAACAACAACAGTATACGTTCTGTGCATTGACAGTGTTGACAGTCCATTCTCTCAAAGCTGCAATATTCATTTCATGACATCACTGTAGTTTCTAGATCAAATCTGTCTCGTTCGAAGGAACTCACCGTTTACAGTTGGTTTTTGCGGAATATAAATTTTAAACAACTTATTTTCTCAAAAAAGGAGTTATTTTTATTGCCCTTGTAATTTTAGCTTGGCAATGATGTGATGTTGTCCGAGCAATATACCGTATGCCCTTTAAGTGCGATTTATTCCACGCAAAAAAAATGTATCATGCAAAAGAGACACGGCAGGTTCTTAAAAAATACTTTTATTCTCATTCTTAAACAAATTAAATATCATGTTTGTACTTCGCATGCAATTTACGTACACTCTTCACGTACATTTTTGTCAAGTTCAACCAGTGACACCTGTTCACGAAATTGGTGAATCCATGAGTCCTTCATACTCAAACGCAAGATAGCGCACCACCGCGGGAATTCACAGCAAGAACCAATGAAAGAACAAAAAGCCAATAAAATTAAGGGGAAACAACCACGCGTTTTACTCAGTAGATTTTAACACAAAAACTGCAAAACATAATACTTGTTTGGAATTTAAAAAGAAAACAAAAACCAAACAAACTGAATTGCATCTTAATGGATTTCCTAAAGGACTAGGACTAGTAGCATGTCTTCAGAAAAAGGAATGTCAATATCAATTATTTTGCCTTAAATGTTTATCTCCAGGCTGATAAATTAGAACAAATTGAAACTCATTTGTAAAAGAGTTTATTTTGATTGTAAAATAATAGACATTGCTCTAACCTACATACGTTTAGTATAAATCAGATTCTTGGCTTCTTTTGACACAATACTTCAGTAAATTGCACGACATTTGATCTAAAATCAAAGTAATCGTTGGTGGCTAGATATGATAAATAAAATCTCTAGTGCGTTGATTTTACGTGTTTTGATCAGATTAAAACACCATTATTGTCTGTTAGTCAGTATAGAACACCAGGTTGTGATGATGTTCTTGTTTTAAGTTCGAATGATTGAGGTGACATAGATTTGACGATATCCCTATTCACAACAACATTATCGGTGATATTTTGTTTATGCCTTGAAAACGTCATATGTTTTCAAATCGGAACACCACACAAATATAAAGGCCCCTATATTTACAACAACCCCTTAACCAGGTCAACTCGGCAGGTTGAAGTTTCGTCAGCGTTATCTCCCAGAGTTCATCTGTTATTAGCTATAGTTGCATGACAGAAAAACATTATGTTAATACTGTTATCTTTCCTGTAGAACATAGAAATTCTGATGTCTACAATAACCCCGAATACGATACTAGATTGATACACCAGATCCAAATTTAATAAAGCATCTAAAGTAGGTCGAGTTTATGCAGACGTATTTCAACAGTTATCAGATTCTAAGTTTATTGAAAGTAGTTGTATATTATATGATTTAGTGAATTTAATGTAATTCGATCAGATCAGATCAGATGAAACATGTAACACAAACCTAAGTTAAAAATTATTGATAAGTTAATAAGGTTGGAATCGGATGAAATACCTCTTTATTAGATTGACAATTTTACTTGTGTAAGTATATTACTTTAAACCTATTCTTTTGAAATTGGTGTTTGCAATTTGACCCAATCCACTCTTAATGTAGCGTCATAGGGGGGAACCTGCCCCCCATCGACCTGAAATTTAAAATCCCATAGTAAAATTGCTAAAAAACGGCTTGTGCCCCATCCCCATCAAAACCGGTGCCCCCCCATCATGCCCCCCCAATATGATGACCCACGCTACGTCAATAAGATCGATCCTACCTGGACAAGTTGTCTACATAAATCTTTGTCCTCGCTGATTGACTCTGCAAACAGCTGTGTCTCTATTGCATGATATATATATATATTTTGCGCGTTTTTTTTTTCGTTCATTGGTTCTTGTGGTGAATTCGCGTGGTGTACTATCTTGCGTTTGATTGTGCAGGACTCAATGGATTCACCAATTTCGTGAAAGGGAGTCCCTGGTTGAACTTAACAAAAATGGCCATAAAGAGTGCACGTAAATTACATGCGAAGTACAAACATGATATTTGATTGGTTTAAGATTGAGAATAAACGTATTGTTTTAAGCACCAGCCATGTATCTATTGCATGATACAGGGTGTCCATAAAAAGAGAACACTCATTGCGCCCTCTTTTTCTCCTGTTTCTGAAAAGTTGATCAAATATATTTTGGTAAGTAAAGAAACCTTTAATCGTTAGATTTAATGAAACAAAACAATTATTTCAATCAACTCACAACTTTTGAAGATATGCTCTTTTGGAGGAGGTTTGGCTACTCCAAGATTGAGTACACGTACCATGCATGAATATCAAACATTCCTCAATGGTAACTTTATAAAATAACTTTATTTAGGGAATGGGCTTTACCGGTGGGTTTATGGGCTCTGGATTTTGTTAAACTTGTGTCATTAATTGTGGGTAAAATGAATGAGGGATGGGACCTCTTTTGCTATACTTGCAATTACTTATTTTTTTCTTGGTTATTTATGCCTTTTTGTTTTATTATGTTTCTTACTTTCTTGTTTCTTGCTTTCTTTTATTTACAACATAAGTCATATCCCTTTTCTGAAAAGGGCCTGTTTGGTTTGTCTTTGTTCTTCTGATGTGAGCTTACTGTGCTGTTCTGCCCTCTACCTGGTTACCTCCTTGGCGAATACAAGTTTTCGCCCTGGTTCTCATTGCATGAATTGCATTGTGTACCATTGCGAATACAGCAGTAATACGCTTGCAAAGATCTTGGAGGCTAACAGATGGTCCTCGCTCAAAGACATCACTTTGGATTTGGCCCCAAAGGAAGAAATCAAGTGGTGTGTGGTCTGGTTATCTTGCAGGTCACTCCAAGGCATGACCCATCCCAACCACTCTGTTTGAGTGAAAATCGGGTACTTTTCTTTAAAAAAAAGGCATATCTTCAAAAGTTGTGAGCCGATTGAAATAATTGTTTTGGTTTATTAAAGCTAACACTTAAAGCTATTTGATCAACTTTTCAGAAATAGGAGAAAAAGAGGGCGCAATGAGGGTTCTCTTTTTTGGGGGACACCCTGTATATATATATTTTTGCGTGGAATAACTCGCACTTAAAACAATGTTATATCCCGTGTTATACCAGGCAATGGACACGGATGCGTATCAATACAATTATCTTATTCTCTTAATATACATGAAGACATTGGGAGTATCGCATGTGTGTAAACTCGGGCTGCTGTGCAGCAGCTTGTATGAACAACAATGTTTATCTTATAGAATGCAGATTTATTCTAAACAAGGAATGAAATCACATGATACTTTTGCATGTAGACATACAGATTGACTGTGAAATGTTTGCCATTGTGAATAGATACTTTAGATGTTTCGAAGTCACTTGATATTATTGTGAACCCAATAAAATAATTGATATCATTCCTATGGGTGTATCGAAGATAATACAAAGTGTTGCTAGACTAGCCTCGATAAGATCAGGATATCGTGTCCTTTGGGGTTTAAGCCCAAACGTGTAATTTGATCAGCTGAAGGTAAATAAATAATATAAGCTGTAGGCATGCCATAAAAGGCAGGTGAAATTTATCTATAGCAGTTTTTTTTCGTGTGGAGATGCCTTAATAATGAGGAGCTTTTATACCAGAGATACAAGATATTACTGGTTTTACGGCGCCGGTTTCGCTTGGAATTGAATGATACTGTATTCAATAATGTATGTGAAATGTTACATGTTTAATATTGACCTTGAAGTAACTGGCAGAATTTAAACTGCTCATGGAGATTGAAACATTCCAAAAGGTTTGAAACATTCCAAAAGAAAAAGGTCATTATTTCGTCTAGCATTTAGATGCTTAGACTCGGACTGTCGAGGCATTCAGACAATACAAGCCAAGTTTGATTATAAACAAGACAGTTAGTGCCAATGTGAAAAATTAATGGTGAAAGAAATGCTCATGAAATGATCAAAGATGATTGATACACACTATCATGTACTAGGATACATCAATTTATCCAGCTTTTAATCTTATTAAGAGTTAAAAAAGTTAAGATATCAGACCAACAGAGGGCGTGTCAAATGTAAACACATGTCAACTCATTTATAATTATCGGAACCAGCAGTTCTTTAAGAGTATTGAATTTGGGAACTTCACCTTTACCGAATTCATTTATAATAATGGTTTAAATTAAACACAACTACTGCTACCCTGTTTAATTTATCGCCGCTTCTAAATTGTACAATGTATAGTGACCAGTATAACCATTAAAAGCAGAACAGGTTTGAGTATTAAAGGAAATATTAATGTAAATCTCCTGAGTCTTTATGCCCATCAACCGTGTCAATAATGTTAAAGACTGGATGTAGTACATAACATAACATAACATAACAGAAAACTTTTGGTGCGCTGTTCCTTATGACAAGCTCGTAGCGCTTACAAAGTAAAAATAAAAACATCTTAAGGTACACAAGCAAAACCTTAAATAAATAACATTATAGAGTACAAACCTTAAATTTACATAATACAAGTCTTAAATATAATGATTAACAAAGTAAAACACATCATGGAAAAAGATAGGTCTTAATTGACTTTTTAAACTCGCGATGGAAGAGGATTCTCTTATTGTGATAGGAAGTTTATTCCATTCCCGTGAAGCACATAAAGTAAATGTCCTGTCTCCTGCTCTAAGGTGAGCCTTGGGGTAATCCAAACGAAGGAAATCATTGACGGATCTGAGATTACGGGTTGGATGATAAATATGAAGACAAGTATTCAGATAATCTGGTGCTAAGTGGTTTAGAGTCTTGTAGACGTAGAGGAGCAGTTTGTAGATAATACGCTGTTGGACAGGTAGCCAATGAAGAGCAGACAACAATGGTTGCGATTCGTGCTTGCGAGGTACATTAAAAACAAGTCGAGCTGCCCAGTTTTGAAGACGTTGAAGACGAAGGACATGTTTATGTGGAATTGAAGACAAGAGACCATTACAGTAATCCAAACGGATAGTGATACATGATAGTGTGTATCATCTTTGATCATGGTCTTGCTCATTTCATGAAGATTTCTTTCATCATTAATCTACTACACTGGCATGTGTCTATAACGTATCTTAATCAAAATTGAATCGTCTTGTCTGGGTGCCTTGGCAGTCCGCGTCTCGAAGCTAGACGAAATGATGAGCTCCTCCTCTCGGAACGTTTCAAACTAAACGGCACAGTTTTAATTCTGCCAATTTCTTGAATGCGTTGATACGTCCTTATATTTTAAGTGTATGCGAAAGCTGTATCTGTCCATGGTCTTAATTGTCTTCTTTTTGCACCAATGAATCGACAATATCTGCTTTTTTTATAGTGCACAAAAAAAAAACATGGATTGTCTGCAAACACCCTGAACACATTGATACGAAATGTAATGAAGCAATAAGTCGAGTTTCATGCTTTTTGCAAATGGTGGATTTCAATAGTTATAAGAGTTCCATGGACTTCAAGTATTGACATATATCACACAGGTCTCATTTTACTGAACAATAACTGATTTAATAAAGTTGGAATCGAATGAAGTTGGGTTGAAGATCTACTTGTCTCTACAGTGTTTGATAACTTAAACACTTGAACTTTCATTTTGTGCCTGAATTTAACTTGACCCAATACATACAAATAAACAGGGAAGCTTAACCGCTAATATATAATGCACTACGAAATTTTGTTGTTAAAGAACCCAATATTTTGGTATTATACATTACAGGCTAGTATTAATCGTGCTTAGTTTTTTTCTGCTGTTCTTGTCGTATTTAATGTATGAATGACAACTTTAATGTCGGAAATCATGAGCTCAATGCTTCCATTTTTTTTTGAAGGTCAGCCAATTCGAAACCAAACGCAAATGTGTCGAATGATCATCTTATTTTTGAATATTAACCACCTACGCTTTAAGCTCGCGACCACAAATTAATGCAGTCGAACTTTGTAGTACGCCACTAGTTCAAGCTATGGATGACCGACAGAATTTTAAAACTAAAGTAACGTAGGTATCGTTGGTCAGTGATGGAGATCATTCGGATTGGGTCCGTATGTTCTCTAGAGTGCCACAGGACACAGTTTTTGAAAAAAGAAGATAGATCTATATGTGGCGTTTATGTTGTGATATCTGGGGAAAAGGCAATGACCGAGAGACTGGTGCAAAGTAGTATATTTATGCCACTGCCTAAGAATAAAAAATTGAAAATTGATCACCGAACCATTTCAGCGCATCACATCAACGCTTTCACTGGGCGCCCAATTTCTTTTTAAAGATAATTTATATTCATAACACCGCACTTACATGGCGTACGGGATGGTCACTACACATCAAGCCCATCAGACCCTCGTAAGTAATACCGAGTTACACGCATTAACGACATCGGCGCAGGAATTAAATCACGGTGTTTTATTTTTCTCTCTCTCTCATGTGAGAGTAAAACCTAACATTTTCGTTGAAACGAAAACTAAATCGTTTTCTAATGTAACTGTTACAATATTGCTTCAACCCAAGTTTTTTTCTTCTTTCTTCTCCATATAGGCATCTTCGCATAAGAAGTATTCATTAAATCCCACGTGAGAACAGCGTATCACAGTTCTTCATGTACATGCATCTGTACTATTAAATAAAACATCTCACCTGCCTTTTCTACCATGTCTTCGATATCTGTTTATCACTCTCGCGAATCAAATTACACAGTTGGGCTTTTAAATCTCAGAAGACACCATTTTTTTATCTAGAAAAAGGTAAGACTAGTAACACTTTACCTTAGCTCTATTGTATCTTCGATATCTTACACCCATCAGAATAATAACAATTCCATTGTTGGGTACGATGTGCAATATCAAATCTTCAAAGTGGTATCCTGATCGTTTTCCATCAGTTAATAGTTGCTACAATTTCAAATCCAATATAGGTAGTTGGGTTTCTAATGCATGTAATTTATCATGTGATTGATATCACTCCTTGTTCACAAAAAATGGAAAAGGGCACAATGGACGTGCCGGTATTAATTATTTTTGAATAACGTACACATTGTGCTTTGCTTCCATAGATTTCTTTATGCAAATTTATTTTAAACATAAAAGGTTAAATGTAAGAAATTATGAGCTACCCAAAACACTACTCATTTTTGTTCACGAGTTTCAGTTTTCTCTTTTGTCGTGTAGGGCAGAATACATCAATACTTAAAGATCACAAACACCGGTTACATATGTGACCTGTTGCCACGAAATGAGCATAAAGTCGCAAGTTGATAGTTTCTAGACATCCTGCCTGCTGAGTTGATGTTCTTTACTTGCCACGAACCTGTACAAGCTAGTAGCATGTCCTTCGTGAATGGGCCATTGTGCCCCAGTTCACAAAGGAAATACAGACATACTGTTGGCTTGAACATGTGTGAAACAAAGAACACCAATGCAGCAGCCAGCTTGTATTGAAACTACCAACTTGTGACTTTTAAACGCTCATTTTGTGGTAGCAGGTCACATATATATAATATTAGTTAACATCGTGTAATAGATCCACTCTATGTATCTTATGAAATGTTGTATCCACGTAACGGTCATTAAAACACCTTGTGTATTAACCCCCTGGACACTACTGGTCATCAAACAGCATTTCTGATTGGTTGATAACTTGAAATGCTCATTTCAATTGCCAATTCTGAAAAAACCTTTTTACTATTTATGGTCAAACTTTCATTTGCAGATGATCTTATTAATACTCTCCTTGATTGGTTCAAAATTGGACACAATAATTTTTTTGGCCATAGTTCTCATAGGGTTAAAATAGGTTTGATTCTGTTTTAACATGAAAGTGGTGAAACATGTCATTTTCATTTTATTTTAATTGACTTTGCGCAACTGCAATTTTACTCGACTCACAAAATAAGCCACTGAGTCTCTACCAATGGTCACACACCAGCGATTTTTCAGTTATGGGAGGATAAGCTATCAACTAGAGCATTTTGCCCAAATACCTCATACATTTTAATCTACTGGCATTTGTCAAAATGTTTACTTTAAAATATCCTGTACAACTGTGGGCTCTAGAATGGGTAAATCAAACTTGACCTACTCCTGTACCTACATTTGGTATTCATAGTCATTATTTGGTTCAATTAGTCTGCCTATGTGCAATTGTGCATAGTGATTCTCAACACCTGTTCAGTCCGCTTCTGTACATGAATTTGCAAGTTAACACTACTGTGAGCTGTGGAATTTGTATTTTTTGGCTATTGAACTTTACCAGGTTCTTTGCCTACATTAAGTGTTTGTTGTACCCTCTGTTTACTGTTGCGTTTTATTTGATTTCTCATATCAAGTTGGTATACCTTGATCTCTTTCCTGTCTTTGGGAAAAATTCATAAAGGAACGTGCGAAATGCTAATTTAGATTACAAAACTTAACTCTCTTTTTCTAGAGAGGGTTTTAAGCACACGCGTTTGTCTTATTTTTATTTTCCAGTAGAAAATCACATGGAAATATGTGAAAATACATGAGAAAATGTTACAAAATTCTTTACAATTTCGATGTTTTGTCTTTAGTTATTGTTAAACATAATTTGATGAGCATATCTCACCACGAACCGCGAGAGCTGCTGAAAGGTGTTCTAATACCTGAAAACAGGTTTCTTGAAAGTTAAATGACCATCAAGATGGCAAAATAGCATAAAGGGGTGCGAGTTGCTTACAACGTGTACCTAGAGACGGAACAGACAACCGTAGTTGTTGTACAGTTATATATTTCAAATAGTCTTTGCAGTAGGCCTATAATGCTAACAATTCCAATGTCAGTTGAAAGGAGTATCGCATGTGAACCATCCAAGAGTTGAAATATTCCAAAGAGAATCCCCGATTGCTGTGCAAGGAGAGTTGTATACGAAACAGGCTATTTGTCGAGAGAGAGAAGTCTTTTTGAAGATCTGGTGGCTCTGAAAAGAGCCGTTTGTTTTCGAGACTATTCGAGCAAAGCGGAGACTTGCATGATAAGGTGGTGATAGTTCAGATATAAGTATGTGCGATATACAGATAAAAAAATGGAGCCGTGCTCAGTATCGAGGTATAAATATTAAAGCTAGAATTACATACCGATTAACACTTTTCATATTCACACTGTAGATGTAGAGAACTTGGGTGTCACAGCTCAAGTCTCGGACTGAAAGAAATACCTACATCCGACCAAAAAACTACACTCGGGTGTCACAGCTCTCTGATATAAATAATAATAGTTACCTCCCGATAAGGAGCCAAGCTTCGACATTAAGGTGTTGTGATTTCTTTTTCTCAATATTGTCAGTTCAAATTACATTTTAATCATCCGAAAACTTTAAAGTAAATGAGCTTCATTGAAAAGTTGTCATTACACTGAACACTGCTACCAAAGAAAATGTCAAGGTACCCGATCGTCACCTGATAACCAAGACAAACATTGGGTTACCTGATTCCCACTCAATTTCCCCATACGCTTTATCAAAATTCCCATCGACACCTAACCTCTTAATCAATATGTTCCTTCTGTTTCGAAATAACATCCCACATAACCTAGATACATTTTCGACGAAAAGTAGGTTTAAATTTCCTGTAGAATCAAACAGGTAACCGTTTTTATACAGTTTGGTTTACTTTTTTATCTAGCACAAAATGATTCAAGTTTACATTCGCAAGCATACTAAGGGTTCACAAAATACCCCTCTAAAATAACAAAGCGTTTCTTTGCGTAACCTCCCCCTTTTTTTTATTAAGAAAATAGAATAACCTATGGATAGAGAAATTGTTTTTCCACCCTCCCAAAGTTCTCAAAATCATGTAATGTACAAAAATGTTATCGATATCAACGTGATCAATGTTTTGATTGATTTATTTATTTTTGAGTTCTTCAATCTTGTGTGTCCACCCATGCATGCAATCATCTTTCAGTATAAAACAATGATTCATAGACATGAATTTTGACATGAATTGGGGTTTCTTTGCGGAAGTCTTTATTCAGCAGGTGTTTCACAAATGGTCAAATCACTATAGGATGGGAAATAAAATTCCATCCGGGTATGACAGGACGGGATATGGGAAGAGGTCCGATTTTAGATGCAGGTGGAAAACTAAGGCTTAGTTCTTTTGTTGACAAGAAGAATTACTTGTAAATGGTAGACTGAAACAGTTGCAAATGTGTCTCTTGGAGAAAGACGGACAAGTCAAAGAAGAAATTATCATCAGAGATTGGTTGAATTAACCCTAACCGCCTAAGGGGTTTTTGGCGACGGGAAGGGAAAGAAGGAAAGAATAAAGAGAGAAAAGAAGGAAAAAAGTTTTTTTGCTCTGGGTGGGATTCGAACCCGAGACCCCTCGCATGCCAAGCACTCGGTCGGTGACACTTTGCCACGGGTCTTGGGCTTCGCTGGCCAGCGAAACCGTGCCTATATATCACTTAGGGCGATTGCGTCATCACACCACGTGGGATGCATGCACGAACAGCGCATATATCAAGTAGTATTTTGTAGTATTTAGTACGGTTAGGGTTAAGGAAGCCTATACTGAGTTTCGATAGTGGTAACCTAACCCTAACCGCCTAAGGGGTTTTGGCGACGGAAGGGAAAGAAGGAAAGAATAAAGAGAGAAAAGAAGGAAAGAAGTTGTTTGCTCTGGGTGGGATTCGAACCCGAGACCCTGGCATGCCAAGCACTCGGTCGGCGACACTTTGCCACGGGTCTTGGGCTTCGCTGGCCAGCGAAACCGTGCCTATATATCACTTAGGGCGATTGCGTCATCACACCACGTGGGATGCATGCACGAACAGCGCATATATCAAGTAGTATTTCGTAGTATTTAGTACGGTTAGGGTTAAGAGGTTGGCTGTCAGCATCCAGCCTCTCAAGAAATGTTTTGAAAAATTAGGGGCCATTAGTTCTTTTCAACCCTGCATTTTGTAAACAAGTATGTTGTTAGATTACATTCCTCTTTAGGTTTGCACAGACAAGTGTGCATGTAAAACTGGATCAAAACTAACTCATGCCAGATTGTCCGAAACCGAACTTTATTAGCAGACCGCTTATAAATATCATCATCCTGCTAGGTATAGATTCTGTTTGTTGTAGGACCGGATTTGTTATTGTACATTTTGAATGTTATGAAGCAACCGAAACAAAATATGTAGTTCAGACACATAGTGTGATCTAGGATATTATGACAACGAGAAGGTGACACGCACCAATAAGTGTATTAAAATAAATAGCTAGCAATGGTGATAATACGAGTGCTTTGTGATCTTATTCATAGCTATCCTCTAGATAATTGGACAGAAGGGTGTTTTTTGACAGCAAGAATGACAGGTTATTACGAAGCAATTAGGTGAGTTCTTCAAATCTGATCGCCGACGGACTCTTTTTCCGGCAGCTTGACTGACCTCCCTATCTAAAGACGTGTGTGAGGTGATCGTGAGTAAGGCATACGATGGCATTATTACAACCTTGTCACTGTCAGCTATTTGATAAAGCAGGTTAGGAAAAGCAAGAGGTAACAAATGAATGGGAGCAAGTTA